>NC_059364.1:657500-677500 GCF_019703515.2 Myxocyprinus asiaticus | reverse complement strand
ACTGGGCAAAAATGGCCTGCATGGCAGAGTTCCAAGACGAAAACCACTGCTGAGCAAAAAGAACATTAAGGCTCGTCTCATTTTTGCCAGAAAACATATTGATGATCCCCAAGACTTTTGGGAAAATACTCTGTGGACTGATGAGACAAAAGTTGAACTTTTTGGAAGGTGTGTGTCCCATTACATCTGGCGTAAAAGTAACACCGCATTTCAGAAAAAGAACATCATACCAACAGTAAAATATGGTGGTGGTAGTGTGATGGTCTGGGGCTGTTTTGCTGCTTCAGGACCTGGAAGACTTGCTGTGATAAATGGAACCATGAATTCTGCTGTCTACCAAAAAATCCTGAACGAGAATGTCCGGCCATCTGTTCGTGACCTCAAGCTGAAGCGAACTTGGGTTCTGCAGCAGGACAATGATCCAAAACACACCAGCAAGTCCACCTCTGAATGGCTGAAGAAAAACAAAATGAAGACTTTGGAGTGGCCTAGTCAAAGTCCTGACCTGAATCCTATTGAGATGCTGTGGCATGACCTTAAAAAGGCAGTTCATGCTCGAAAACCCTCCAATGTGGCTGAATTACAACAATTCTGCAAATATGAGTGGGCCAAAATTCCTCCACAGCGCTGTAAAAGACTCATTGCAAGTTATCGCAAACGCTTGATTGCAGTTGTTGCTGCTAAGGGTGGCCCAAGCAGTTATTAGGTTTAGGGGGCAATCACTTTTTCACACAGGGCCATGTAGGTTTGGATTTTGTTTTCCCTTAATAATAACAACCTCCATTTAAAAACCTCATTTTGTGTTTACTTGTGTTATCTCTGACTAATATTTAAACTTGTTTGATGATCTGAAACATTTAAGTGTGACAAACATGCAAAAAAATAAGAAATCAGAAGGGGGCAAACATTTTTTCACACCACTGTGTGTATATATATATATATATATATATATATATATATATATAACTTGTGATAATATCTATATTTTAAGCTACAGCACTGGTTTACAGACACCAATAAGGGGAACACTGAGGCCACCTATAGGCAATACTTGACATTGCTATGAAATTGTAAAATGTGTCATTTTTTGTTCCAGCAGATGGCAGCAGACACTCCTAATAGATGACACATAACAACTTTTTTTCATAAATATTTAACTTTGCTTTTTACTCAATTGAAGGTAACAAAAAAGTGCTTATTTTATATAAAAAATGTCATGGTGTAATTTGAGTAAATTGAGTTCTAAATCCATACCCCCCCACCCCCCATCCAAAAAGAAAGTATGTCAATAAATGTGGAGGGAGAACACTTGATGTCACATTCAGATGTGTGTATGAGAATGACCTGCCAGTGCTGCTGCTGAGCAGTTTGTCTTTGATCATCCACTGGATGAAGGGTGGCGGGTCACCTGACGCCTGACAGTGAAAGACCGCCGTGTGACCCTGATACACAGTTGTCTGCTCCGGCTCCAACTTAAACTTGATATGAACTGTCAAAGCACACACAAACACACTGGATATGTATAGAGAGAGACTGTGTGTGTGTGTGTTTGAAAGTAGTTGTATATTCATCTGTTTCAGTCATGTGACTTTCCTCGCAGCGGCCATATTTATGACCATAAGCGGGTGGAAGAAATGGCAGTGGATGAACAAAAACACCTGTGAAACAACATAAAGAAAAACTTCAATAATTGCTTTTGATCCACGCAAGGTCCCAGGAAATATTTATACAGCACAAATATTGCCAAATTGGACTTTCACGGACATTTGAATATATATTTTATCCACGATTTATCTCCGTATGGTGGCGAGTATACATGTCCAGAAGTTAAAAATGTTTTTGTGTCGTTTTCTGGTCTGATTCGGTCTCTGTGATGATCCCGTCTGTATTAAGGTAAGAGCTTCATCTATCTCAAAGCAACTGAGGCGAACACACCTGTGCAATACCTGAAGCTGAAGTGATGTCTCTTTTGGAGCATAGTTAATTGAAAAGTTAATTTAGTTATATGTTAATAATAAAATATGCAATATTTTCCATATCATCTTGCTGTGGTATGTTTACATTGTAGTCTGGTGGTGTGATTGGATAAAGTCTGTGCTTTATAATCTTAAGATGTGTTGTTTATTGACTAACATTAAATATATACTGTACAATTATCACATACCTACAGTCCAGGTGTTATGAATTTAACATCGTCCTATGTGCATTTCCAGTTTAACTGTATCACTCGATTGTGTTATAAATTAAATTGAAATGTTTATTGACATCTAACATGTAAAAGATGTTTGAGGTAAAATTTCTCAATTTTAGGCTAAACATTTTCAGAATAAATGAGCAGAAGCCAACAAGTGCTACAATTCTCCCAGCCTGCATGGGTTTGGCGAAGTTTATTAAAAGTTTTGCCAAGTTTTGTCGCATTCCACAGCGTAGCACAATGAAGGCATTTTGGGTTGAGGTCACAAATATGGCGGCGTGGTTGTCAAACAGATGAATACACTTCAATACAGTCTGATGGAGTCTCACACAGTGATCTCACCTCCTACAGTGAGCTGTACATATGCTCTGATCTCTCCCTGCATGCTGTTAAATGCGACACACGTGTAGTTTCCTGCATCAGCACGAGTGACTGTCCTGAATCTCAGAACACTGTTCATCTGACTCACATGAGACGAGAGAGCACTGCCATCTGCAGAGAGAGAGAGAGAGACATGAGAAACATTCACAATGACATTAAGACATCTGAACACACATATTAAAGTGAGGGCCGTTCACACTGACAGCGATTCTCAGCAACAAATCCACAAGAAGTCGATATGAGTGACAGCTAACATCGGTGATGCCATACAGTTCAACTTTATCCTCATGCAACCCTGCGTCCACATGTGTGGACGTTGTATTTTGGCTTTGCTATTGTCAAGGGATGCAGAGATGAGGATCCAATCACAGAGCTGAAAAACCAAAAGATTTATTTATACAATAAACCAAAACAAACTCCCACGAGGGGGAAAAATAACACAAACAACCCTGTAGGGGGGAATACGTAAACCAGGACTGGGGCGAACGGTAACGAGGAACCAGGACCGACCGGACCGAACAGGAACACGAAAACCAGGAACAGGGCTGAAAACAGGACCGACTAGAACAAGACCAACAAACACACATCACAGGAAACAAGACGAACTGGCACTGGACAGCAAACACGAGGAGACTAATATAGGGAGAGGTTAATATAGGGCAGGTGTTACTAATGAAACAATAATGAGCAAACAAGGAGGCGGGGTGTGACATAAGACAGAGAAACACACGGCGAAACAGAAACAATAACAAAGCCGCGTGTTCTCACAAGACAGCAAAACATCTGAATGGCATGAGCGCACATCGGCAAGACAATGAGATGATATACACTCATGCCAATCGACAAACAAGATGAGAGAACGCATAGCAACACTAAGCAAAGCGATGCCATGTGTTCACACAACAAAACGAAACCGGAGCGTACATCGCAAGGCAAACACCACGCGATGCATGCAACAGGTGACAAAATGAGACACACACACACCGATATCTATGACCGAAGTGACCGAACCTCAGCACATCACGAAGACAGCTCGCGACCCGGGCTCGCAGCGCAAAGCGTACACTACGCCTCCACGGTCTTGAGAGACAGATACAAAGACCAACATAAATTATTGACGCGAGTGCATGCAGCCAAGACGACACAAGCGTGATGCATCAACGTCAGAAGCAGACAGACAAGGAGTATGAATGTCCGAATCCCGACACAGACCGAAACCGAACCAGATAGGAAGTCAGAACCCAGACACCACACTCCAGACATGAAACAAGACGGATTGAAGAGCGCACGGCAAGGAACATAACCGAAACAGTGTGCTCACACAAAGACAGACATGGGCAGATATTGCCACGGACTGACAGAGTGACAGGACCATGACAGCTATTCGCAATGTGTAATTTCATTTCATTTAAACCGACTGATCTCAGTTCAGAAAGACTATGTGCTGTCAGTAAAGGGTTAAACTTCCGACGGACGGAGTCATGTGACAAAACATCAGGGTGGCGATCGCAGAGGAGTTTGTGTTTGGTTGAAATACCAACTGTGGCGTGAGGGGGGCGTGGTCATGTTTCGGTCTGCAGGAGAGGGAGAGTGGTAAGGATCATAACCCAGGTGACAATCCTTACCACTCTCCCTCTCCCGCAGACCGAAACATGACCATACTTATGCAAGTGAGCAGATGTGACACGATGATGACCAATGGGAGAATAGACTGTAAAGCTCACATGATACGCCTCCTGATACAGTTACTGAAAAAACTGTAGTAGGAAGGCTTACTAGCATCCAAAAGTACAGTGACTTGACGACGTCCGGTGATGAAATCACTGTCTTTGTGAACTCAATCAGAGTGAAGTGTGCAGTATATATGTGTGACCTGTTCTGCTCCAGTGTATTGTGGGCGTCTCTCGTCCCTGTGCGATGCAGTTGACGCTGCTCTCTCTGTCCAGCTGTAAACACTGCGACGGCTGCGGGACGGGGGTGAACTTCAACTTCTCTGAAAGAGACATCAGACAATCAGACAGATGTGATCAGATGAGACACTTAAACAGGTGACGGTGTTACAGCGTGAAAACAATAGTAAAAACCTGTCTTTATATCTGGACTCAAGACAAAAGGGGGCTAGTTGCATGCAGAAGAAAACAATTGTGGAAACATAAATCCACACAAAAATAAATTGGTCTATATATTGGCAGTATGTTTCATCTGACCTCAAAACATATTATAACAATACATGTGACATTTATTTAGTGGAGTAAATTAACTCAAAATAATGTTTCACTGTCTTTCATTAACTCGCGACTCGAGTCTTCTGAATCCGTTCAAAGTTTTGTTCATTTTGCCTTAATTCGATCAGTGACCATTTCTGTAAATCACACTTTTACGCCAGTAGGTGGCAGCAAATGGAGGAGTCTGTTCCAACACCTAGTGAGCTTCCTCAGGAGGCAGCAGTTTAAGACATCATAGGCACGCTCCCGACGCGAATAATTAATCTTAATTATGCTGCCTCATAAGATACCTCATTTTGGACAAATTTTAAGGTAGCATCGTATGTATCCTTCCCCGGGTAGGCAATCCCAGAATGCACCATGATGAGCTCGATGGAAATATAAAAAACACATGCACTATGCGTAATTATGCTCATTAGAGTATCGTGTTGTTCCTCTCACATTCCTCCACCTCTACTGAAATCAGTTGCGAGTTGAGTCTCACGTTCACTGCCTGCACGCAACGAGCGCTATTTTAATGATGTGCGGAGCTGCCGCCTATGCAAAGCGTTCCGCATTTTGGTGGCCGGTAGGGAGCCCCTCCGCCCCTGGCAGCGGCTCCACAGGTCCAGGCAGCCGGCAGCGAGCCCCTCCTCCACTCGCAGATGGCAGCCATTCCTCCACATCCAGGCGGCCGGCAGCGACTCCTCCGTCCCCTGGCGGACGACCGCGGCTGCTCCTTTGGGTGGATGGCAGTGGCGAGAACTCCACAATAGCGCATCCCTCCTCCTTCCCGGACTTCGGCACCAATGTAACAGGGTTGAAATGGGAAAGGAGGAGGTGGGAACCAGCTGAACAAAGTAATATTTTAATAGGAACATAAACGCACACACGGCAGCTGTGTGTGGCGCTCTCTCTCTCAAACTGCCGCATCCCGCTGCACTTATCCCTCTCCTCGGCTGATTAGCCTGATCGCCCTCCTCCTCGTCACACTATTATTTTGTGAACTGCTGTGTGTGCCTATCAAGCTATACAAAAAAAAGACAACAATATTAGCCTAAAAACGTTTTTGAATTTCAACTTTTACTCATAATTCATCCAACCCCTTTCTCTCGTTAAATGAGATTACCGAACTAAATGAACAACATTTCTCCTCTCCTTCAGTCGGTCAACAGACACTGATCATTACTTGATCACGAATCGTCTTGATGAAACTCAAATGACCAAATGGTAAAGTCACAGATTATTAGGGGGGGCTGACATGAAATTTGAGGGGTGGGGGGAGGGGGTGAAGCCCTCCTAAATAGGGTCTAGCAACGTCAACGTTCTGGGACATGGCTAAAACAGTCAAATCTAAACATAAAAGACATTTGAAAAGTACCAAAAATAAATGATGACGGCCTTGCAAAAAATTCCAAATCAGTTTTAAGGACACCTTCACATGGCAAAAAGAACAAGTTGA
This sequence comes from Myxocyprinus asiaticus, assembly GCF_019703515.2. Taxonomy (NCBI): domain Eukaryota; kingdom Metazoa; phylum Chordata; class Actinopteri; order Cypriniformes; family Catostomidae; genus Myxocyprinus; species Myxocyprinus asiaticus. Next base: position 671,259 of record NC_059364.1, on the reverse strand, counting down.
AATCTGTTTGTTATAAATATACATATACTGTATTTCTCCGGTCACTAATATATATTTGGTCAAAAATATCAGACACCAAATGGGTTAAACTGGCATCCGTGCTTCTTGTTTACAGTCACAAGACACCACATCGTTGCTATGATGATCAGTATGTCAACCATCATGAGTTCTGGAGTGACTTCTGTATTCTGTTCATACACACATAACAATCATTTAGGGGATTTACTCCTTCATTTAACTGCTGTTGTCACACTTAAAACTCTGCCGTGTGTTCAGGACAAAACAGACACAGAAACATACTCACTCACCCAGTATATAAACGCGAGCATGTCCGGTGAGCGAGCCACCTTCACTCACACACACACAGCTGTAGATCTGAGCGTCATTCACCTCGGCACTGTTGATCCGCAGAGTCCCGTTAGAGAAGAGCTTATAACGAGAACCCTGCACAGTGCACACACAGATGATGTTAATGATGAACCTGCAGTGACCCCCACAGTTACAAATGCTCTGTAATCTGATGACATATATAAACAGAACAATCAATCAAACCTCATCACTGATAGGGATGTTTCTGCGGAACCATGTGACCCGTGGGTCAGGTGTGCTCTGAGCGTGACAGTGCAGGTATCCAGGGTGACCTTCCTCGATGTGTGTGTCCTGAGGCTCTGTGATCCATTCTGGAGACGCTGTAACACAAACACATGCTAAAATACATCACAGAGTGAGCTCAGGTTCCATATGACAGCGTTGTGGAAGTGTTAACTCACTGGCGACAGTCACGATGAGTTCCTGTTCTTTCTGTCCTGCTTTATTCCATGCGACACACGTGTAAACGCCAGAGTCTGATCTATCGGTAGGGTTGAAGATCAGATCTCTGTCCCGCTGATACACACGACCCTCAGATGACACGCGATCACCTGCATGCTCCCACCACACCTCCGGCAGCGGCTGACCCCGGGGCGGGTCACAGGTCACCCTCTCCCTGCTGTTAGCGGAGAAAACCCGAGACATGCGTTCGCCCATGTCATCGATCTCTACACAGAGAGAGAAAGAAACAGAGAGAATCATCACTTTTACCTTTATTTGTCAATTAAACAGTGTGTTTTTTTTTATGTATGTTGTTTTGGACTGTTTGATTTGTATGCAGCTCATCTGCTTTGACACAAAGACTTTGAAATGTCCTCACCTGCGATTCTGAGCTCAGCCTCCACCTGCACATGTTTGTTTTCTCCATACTGAGCGACACACTTATATACACCTGTGCTGCGCTGCTTTACCTGAGTGATGTGCAGGGTGCCGTTACTGTACACTATAACCCTGTGTGACACACACACAAACACGATCATATACAAGACATACAGGCCTGATGTGTTATTTAGTAGTTGATAAAGATCTGATGAAACAATTGAAAAACACTGAAACTGATCAACTGACCAATCACATCAGTATATTCTGTGTTGAGCACTGCATATACAGAATGGTACATACAAGTCTCAACAAAAACATTAGATCAGCAACTCTTTTTAAAGGGAGAAAGTTTATTTTAAATAAAACCGACACGTTTCAGCACACAGGAACCTTAATAACCCTGACGGAGGCCAAAACGTGTCATTTTTTATTTAACCCTTGTGTTGTGTGTTTGTATTGTGTAAACACCTTTTGTGTTCTCTGTCAAAAATGACCGGTCCACTAAGATAGTTTATAAACCTCTCATATTGCATATATTATCCCAAGATATTGCATTAGATCTTTTTATCAACTTCTTTTTTAGTAATTATGACAGGTTTTGTATTTTTAACATATTTAACTGTTGTGCTGTGTTGAAATTTTTTTTTACCTAATTTGGTGTTCCCGGTCAAAAATGACCGGCCTATAAGAATAGCTTATAAACCTCTCGCTATGCTATATCATCACCAAATATTGGATTAGATCTTTTTGCCAACATGTTTTCTTTTAGATAGCACAGGTTTTGTATTTCTTTTTGGAACTTATTAATCATAGGCCTCACTGACCTGAGTTTATGCATCTCGTTTTTGAGTGAAAAAAAACATTATATGTGGATAATTTTGGCAATATTAAATAAAATATGAAAATATTCTGTACTATTTAACAAACTAGTGCACTTTGATGTTTAACCAGGAAGTTTGTTTTGAAATGCTTTTATTTTGTACAAAATGGCACAAAGTCACACTTGTGGTGTTCCCGGTCAAAAATGACCGGCCATTGAAAATGAATGGGGGAGATCAAAAATAAGAGAAAAAGGAGCACATTTATCATGTTCATGTTCACATATTTGCATGTGTTGCATTGTATTTGCATTGTGTACACACAAACACACACAGATACTCATGTACACACAAGAACTCTTGAGTATTACATGCCTTCTTTTTCACAGAGATGAACTTTATCCTACCCTGAACTGCATCCAAAATTGATGTGGGGAATTTTTTATTTTTGCACTTTTGTTTTTGCTGTTCTAAACAATATAACTCACATTACAAATTAAAATTATGCACGTGCTTAAAAGGATTTTATGTTGGTGTTTTTTATATTACACATAGACAGAATGATTATAAATGTTATAAAAAAAAAAATAAAAAAACGTTTTCATCATATCTGATTTCTCATGCTTTAATTTAGTAAATAACAGGCCGATATATCGGTGCATCCCTAGCTTTTCTTTTTTTCTCCCATTTTCTCCCCAATTTGGAATGCCCAATTCCCAATGTGCTCTAAGTCCTCGTGGTGGCGTAGTGACTCGCCTCAATCTGGGTGGAGGAGGACGAATCTCAGTTGCCTCCATGTCTGAAACCGTCAATCCGCGCATCTTATCACGTGACTTGTTGAGAGCGTTACCGCGGAGACGTAGTGCACGTGGAGGCTTCACGCTATTCTACGCGGCATCCACGCACAACTCACAACACACCCCACTGAGAGTGAGAACCACATTATAGCAACCACGAGGAGGTTACCCCATGTGACTCTACCCTCCCTAGCAACCGGGCCAATTTGATTGCTTAGGAGACCTGGCTGGAGTCACTCAGCACACCCTGGATTTGAACTTGTGACCCCAGAGGCTAATTGAACTCAGCGACCTTTTTCAGGATTGATTTCAGGTTGACAAATTCAAACCAGTCCAATCAGGCTTAATTGGTACCATGATGCAGCTCATCAACTTTCTCTGTCAACTCAGGCTTCGACCCTGACTTTAAGATGAAATTATGCACTCGTGCACATGAATGAGCGACATTTGCAGCGCACAACCAATCATGTGAGAGAACGCGATTCACTTCTCACGAGAGACTCAGCGGAATTTTCCTCTGTGCTGAAAGCTGATTATTATGAAAATAAGAATTTAAATTCATTTAAACTGTGCACAAGACATTGTTTTAAACATATATATATATATATAAATAATTTAAATGCATTTACACTGCTCAAGAGTTCAGCATGAAATCATGATGACTTAAAACACATGATTTACACAGTACATGGGATAACTGTAAAATTATGAAGCATATTCAAGACATTTACACAACAAGAAGAAACAGCTGCTATGACAGCTCAAGAGGACTGCTGCAAACTCATTCTTAATGTGATAAAAATATATATAAAACAGCTGGCATATCAATGCATAAGTGAATTCATATAGGCCCACAACAAGAACACACAGGCTTATTACTTTTAAAAGCTTACATTTATTTAAAATATAAAAGCTTTTGTATTTCTTTGAATTGAAAACTTTATATATCATTCAAAACTATTACAAATAAATATAGGCTACTATTGATTACAGAACTATTAGAGACTATAAAGATGAATATTTTCCCTAAGTTTATTTTCCTTTATCAAAATCTATCAGTTAGTAGTATATCAAAAAGTTTTTGTTTTTTTTTAGAAAATGGAATAAACTACTTTATAAATATATACGGGATAATAGGAAAGCTAAAATTATTCTTAAAATTCTTACGTTGTCAAAAAGGCTTGGAGGACTAGAATTCCCAAATGTAATAAATTATTATAAAGCTGCACAAATTCAACCTATATTGATCTAAAGTGAAATAAAGGAAGATGGAAATTTATCAAATTGGGGAACCGATTAGTATATCCCTGTTCCTACACAAAGCAACACATATCAATATATAATATTTGTATTAATAGTACTTTTAGAATATGTTTAAAAAAAATAGTACAATTAAGAAAGATAATTAATTTACAGATCCTGATTTCATGGTAAATAGATGAGATAATGCACTGAAGTTTTGGGCAGATAGAGGTCTGAAAAGAGATCAGCTGTTCACTGATAAAGGAATGGATTCACATTTATTTATTATTTACAGGTAAGAAGATATTTATTAACAGAAGTTATAAGAAATAAAAAGGAAATGCATCCATTATTAAATGATATAATTGATACATTCAATACAATTAATCTAATAAAAATGTTAGGAATTTTAAAGAGTGCACTTGAAAGAGATAAACAGGACACTCTGAATAAAATGATATGTAGAGAGGATGAATTAAAAATACAAGAAGAAATATCATATAATGTACATTCCACACTACTCAATCCAGTGTTTGGAGGGAATCTGCTTGGAAGATACAAATAAGATTGTTTATAACACCTGTTATTCAAAGTAAATACGATAGCATGTAAAAGGGATCGTTGGAGAAACTGTGGAGAACAAAAAGTCTCATTACAGTCAAATTTTATACGAGTGCTCTAAAGTGACAACTTATTAAAATGAAGTGATCAGACAGGTTAATTTAATATTTAACTGCACAATAGAAATACATCCAGAAAACATTATTTCGTGTATAATGCCATTGTGCTTAAGAAATAAAACTGAATATATTTAGGGTAATCAGAATAGCAGCTTTGAAACAGATTACAAAAAAAACATTCTTAAACCAGAAACCCCACAAATTCAAAGATGGAGAGAAACGATGTTTGGAAATATACCAAATAACATTTATAATTAATAATAAAAGTCTGGAATGTGAACAAAAATTACTTAAAAAAAATTATAAATTAATTTATATAGATTGTTTCCATCAGATAATTTAAAATATGAGGTATGATGTCATATCTCATTTAATATTTAAAAAAAGGAGGTGATGCCTTAACTTACTTTCCACTTTATTTGAAATAAAATATAACATGTAAATGAATGAATTACACGTGTTATTTATCAAATATGTTATGAATGGTTATTTGATATGGTTATTCAAAATGACATAATGTTTTTTTTTTATTTCTCCTTCTTCATGTACAATTTGCACACTGTCTTTAGTAAAAGAAAATGCAAAAACAAAAAGCATAAAAAAGGCTACTACTTTATTCATTAAAAAGTGAGCACTTAGAATACTGAATGCAAACAATTGATATGCAATAATAAGACGTATTTGTTCTTTTTATAAAAAAAACTTGCAAGTGAAATACTGTGTTCATCTTGATGAAAGAAAGAAGGGGTTTGGGTTTGGGTGGCATTCACCCCTTTCTATTGCAATCTTGAGCTTTTAATATTTGAAAAACGATTATATTTTGCAGGTATCATATTAATCCATCTTACTGGCTGTTTTATAGATTGCCTAATATATTATCTTTATATTTTCAAAGATTTTTTTGTTGTTGTTGTTGTTGCTGTGGCTAAAGAGGGTAAATGAAAAGCAATTACATTTTAAATAAAATACAACACTCTGCCGAAAATCTACATTTAGATTCTCAAATAAATTATTTATCATGAAGGGTCAATTTTTGTGGATTTCTCAGATTTTATTTGTAAAGTGTGCTTTAAGAGACACAGGGGAGTGACTTGATTGCATCAGAGATGTCATTTTACTCACAGCTGATTGGTTTAGCATCTGTTAGCGATCTGTAATCCAAAATAAAACCTGCTACGGAGCAGGTTAGCCGTGTAGCGAAAGTTACTATGGAGATGAACACCGCTAAAAGCCGACCAAACTTCATGGTACCTAAAACCTGGGGTTGAGGCAAACTAAACTAAAACTTAGCTGGCTAGCCACCGAAACCAGCTTCATGGTACAGGCCTCAGGTGTGGTAGTCAGCGTCTTTACTCGCTGAGCTACTCAGGCCCCCCGGTGCATCCCTAACTTCATTATTACCAAACAACATCACGTGTGCAACACAACACAGAAATGACGACTCATAATCCATTGCAGTTTAATCACATCTTAGTGACAGGTGTGAAAGAAACCCCATCAAAAAAAAAAAAAAAAAAATGTCTTTCTTTCTTTTTACAAAAAATGCAATAAAATGTGCTTAATGGCTTTCAGACTTTATGAATAAGTGCTAAAGCTTGAAAATGATGGATGAATTTAGATGAGAGACTGATGAATCTAACAGAAGAATCAGAGAGATCAATCATGACACTCAATGTGAAGCCACAGATTATCTCAGACAGACAGGATGTTATCAGTGTATTGAATATCATCAGAGCAGCACTTCCTCACAATGGAACGAGTTCAAACACGTGATGATGAATGATGAACAGCCCCTGATTCCCCTCTGCCCTCCTGCTTCATTTTAAAACACCCTCTGTTCATCCCATAATGCACCAGTGACACATGACTGGATGGATTTGATCTGTTTGTATAATGTGTGTTCATCAGCAGGTGATTTTTATATTTAAAAGAAAAACACTTGTGTAAAGAAAACCTATTTTATTCTGACAATAAGGATCTACTGTATACAAATAGCTAAATCAAGATTTGATCTCTGTCTGAGGCACTCGCATGTGCTCCTACCTGTGATTTTAAGAGTCTAGAGGTGAAAATGAAGGGATGAATATAAGGGAGTCTCACCGTGATTTGTTGACAACAGGTTCAGTGTCGTGAAACCATTCGAGCACCGGCGGCGGTTTGGCTCTGAACTGACAGTGAAACACGGCTTCCTCGTTCCTCAACACCACCTGATCTTCTGGAGACACCACCACACGAGGAAGAGTCTTATCTAGAGACAGACAGAGAGGAGAGCGTTCACAGACCTGTCTGTGTCTCTCATCACATTCATGTGTATTATTCTCTGTTTTTCTCTCTCCTGTCATTAGTCATTTTCACGCTCTGTCTCTCTCTTTATTCTTCATGGCAGGTTTTATTCTGTGCACAGGTGTTTGCATGAGCTGCACAGGTGGCTGATGGGATAGCTGACAGAGGTGTTTGGTTACGCTTTATATAATTCTGTTCTGCTGTGCACATGATGTCACAAACACATTAGAACACATGAAAACAGCTGCAGCCACACGCAATAATACATGCACCCTCAAAACCTAGTGAGACGACTATCTAGACCACAGACACCAAGAGACATATTATTAAATTCAAAAAAATTACTTGTCTGGATAGAAAAAAAAGACATTTAAGTAATAATTCCAAGCTCAAATAACATGTCAAAGTTTCTGTTGTAAGTTTTCTAAAATAAAACTCTAGTTTAGCACTTAACTAGGTGTTGCTAACATGTGTTAGCATGTTTTAACTCTTAGCTAGGCATTGCTACTATGTTTTAGCTCTTAACTAGGCACTGTTAGCATGTTTTAGCACTTAACTAGGTGTTACAAGCATGTGTTAGCATGTTCTAACTCTTAGCTAGGCATTGCTACTATGTTTTAGCTCTTAACTAGGCATTGTTAGCATGTTTAGCACTTAACTAGGTGTTGCTAGCATGTGTTAGCATGTTTTAACTCTTAGCTAGGCATTGCTACTATGTTTTAGCTCTTAGCTAGGCATTGCTAATATGTTTTAGCTCTTAGCTAGGCATTGCTAATATGTTTTAGCTCTTAGCTAGGCACTGTTAGCATGTTTTAGCACTTAACTAGGTGATGCTAGCATGTGTTAGCATGTTTTAACTCTTAGCTAGGCATTGCTATTATGTTTTAACTCTTAGCTAGGCATTGCTAATATGTTTTAGCTCTTAGCTAGGCATTGTTTTTAAATAAAGTATGTATAGAATACTGGATAATCTATTACATGTGCAGCATATAACCGGAGCACACTGTGTGGAATATGGCTCGACATTAAACATTGTCAAGTGAAGTAAAATGGTCATTCACTTGTCCGAGGAAAAAAAATTTACTTGTCTGGATAGAAAAAAGACATTTAAGTAATAGTTCCAAGCTCAAATAACATGTCAAAGTTTCTGTTGTAAGTTTTCTAAAATAACAACAGATGCCTAACCTAACAGTATACAATCAACTCAATTCTCTATGACAATGTAAAGTAGGGGAGGAGACTATTGTCATATGGTAGTTATATCTTGTTATGTACGGTAGTCAAATAAAGAAAAGCCCCAATCGCCATAATTTACAGCAGGAATGGTCATAGTTCTATGGAATGAGATCTACTTTTTCATCATGTTATTGCAGCAAATCTAACATGCACAATATGTACATTGTCACAATACCAAAATTTCAGTAATCATTAGTGATATCTGACGATTCTTGATACTAGCTTCAATACCACAACAAATAATAACACTCACTAAATTTAAAAGTTGGTAGACAAACTTTATGTTAATTGGCTTGAAAAAGCCTGGTCTGAAAGTTTAAGACAGACAAATAGACAGACAGAAACTTAGCATGATGCTAGCATGTTTCTAGCATGTTTTAACACTTAGCTAGGCACTGTTAGCATGTTTTAACACTTAACTAGGCATTGTTAGCATGTTTAGCACTAAACTAGGTGTTGTTAGCATGTTTAGCACTTAACTAGATGTTGCTAGCATGTGTTAGCATGTTTTAACTCTTAGCTAGGCATTGTTAGCATGTTTTAGCACTTAACTAGGTGTTACAAGCATGTGTTAGCATGTTTTAACTCTTAGCTAGGCATTGCAAATATGTTTTAGCTCTTAACTAGGCACTGTTAGCATGTTTTAACACTTAACTAGGTGTTACAAGCATGTGTTAGCATGTTTTAACTCTTAGCTAGGCATTGCAAATATGTTTTAGCTCTTAACTAGGCACTGTTAGCATGTTTTAACACTTAACTAGGCATTGCTAGCATGTTTAGCACTTAACTAGGTGTTACTAGCATGTGTAAGCATGTTTTAACTGTTAGCTAGGCATTGTTAGCATGTTTTACCACTTAACTAGGCGTTTCTAGCATGTGTTAAAATGTTTTAACTCTTAGCTAGGCATTGCTAATATGTTTTAGCTCTTAGCTAGGCGTTGTTAGCATGTTTTAGCACTTAACTAGGCACTGTTAGCATGTTTAACTCTTAACTAGGTGTTGCTAGCATGTGTTAGCATGTTTGAACTCTTAGCTATGCATTGCTAATAAGTTTTAGCTCTTAACTAGGCATTGTTGGCATGTTATAGCACTTAACTAGGAGTTGCTAGCATATGTTAGCATGTTTTAACTCTTAGCTAGGCGTTGTTAGCATGTTTTAGCACTTAACTAGGTGATGCTAGCATGTGTTAGCATGTTTTAACTCTTAGCTAGGCATTGCTATTATGTTTTAACTCTTAGCTAGGCATTGTTTTTAAATAAAGTATGCACAGAATACCGGATAATCTATTACATGTGCAGCATATAACTGGAGCACACTGTGTGGAATATGGCTCGACATTAAACATTGTCATGTGAAGTAAAATTGTGATTCACTTGTCCGAGGAAAAAAAATGAGATCTACTTTTTCATCATGTTATTGCAGCAAATCTAACATGCACAATATGTACATTGTCACAATACCAAAATTTCAGTAGTCATTAGTGATATTTGACGATTCTTGATACTAGCTTCAATACCACAACAAATAATAACACTCACTAAATTTAAAAGTTGGTAGACAAACTTTAGCTTAATTGGCTTGAAAAAGTCTGGTCTGAAATTTTAAGACAGACAGATAGAAACTTAGCATGATGCTAGCATGTTTTAGCACTTAGCTAAGTGTTGCTAGCATGTTCACAGATTTTTTTAATAGAAGCCAATATACAGTATCCTGTGTGAGCTAATGATCCAATTTACAGTTTAACCTCTTACCGATGATACTAAGCGTGATGTTTTGGTTACTGCACACTTGTCCGGCAGCATTTCGAGCGCAGCAGTGGTAAATCCCAGAATCCTCTGGTCTGAGGTCAGTCAGCGTCAGGATTCGATCCTTTCCTCCCAGTTGAACACCATCTTTAAACCATTTACTGCTAGGTCTGCACATGAATCATTCACAGATCACTTATGGAGAAACATCTCGGCATTTATACAAACACAATCAGCTAAAAACCTCATTACAGCAGCTGTGATTATTACTGTGACTAAAAACAGCTGCAACAGTGTGTAAGATAAACATTTACCATTTACCCTTCACCAAACACCCAATGCTGAGAGAATGATCAGTGTTCACTAATCATTTGATGAGATGTCATCTGTAAAATCGGTTTGAATGTATGGTATAATTTAAAAAAGAAAGCAAGAAAACAGAATTCAATGTAACAAGAAATGATTGGCTCACCGTGGATGTCCATCAATGTGACACTGCAGTGTGATTCGTTCAGCGTCCTCTAACTCCACCTCTGAGGCGGGTTCATTCATGGTGACCGGCCCCCTCTCCAGCCCTGACAACACACACAAACATTATAACCTGATCAATCAATACTGATCTGTCCAGAAAAACATTCTAGACCTGACAGATAGTGAGACAGGATGAAAATAAAAGATATGAGAGAGCTAGAGAAGGATACACCCATCTCTAATCACTTATATGGACCTAATGAGAAGACATCTATACAGCCTGAGAGAGTGAATCTCTTAAACATACACATATAAAGGTGGTCCAGCATCAGTGTTTGTGTGTGGACCCGCCAGCAGGTCCAAAAGGGGGCGCTATATCACGAACAAAGTCTCTGTAAACGTAAGTCAGGCATATGAGGTATCGCTTGAAAGCTTAGAATCTGAACTTTTCAGATATAAACATCACTTCTGCATTTATTTTACTTAAAATAACAAAATAAGGCCTCAAATCATTCACATTGAAAATTAGCGCCCCCTAGTGGTAATGGGGTAGAAATATTTATATAAAAATAACACCTTCACCTAAATGGACAAGTCATATATCAAATGAAAGCTCTCATTCTCAGGAATGTGTCTGTATAGGTTAATTTTATTGTCCTAATACCGCAGTTTAAAAGATTTTCAAAAGAATCACAAAGTGAAATATGACTTCTATAAGTCATCAAATACAAACGTCTCATTTATGCTCCATTAACTGCTGCTGTAAGCCCCAAACAGCTAAAAATGTATTATCTGCTTTTAACTTAGAGAGATTTCTACTAAATGAGTCATTATTTACTTGTCTGTGAGCTTGCTTGTGTGAATAATCCAATGTTATATCTTAGATGTCCAGAACAAAATATGACATCCAGCAGGGAAAGCATGCTAAAGAAATCATCAGAAAATATGTTTTGGACTATTGATGTTAAAATGTTATATATATTAACAAAGGGGATAATCTCAGCTTTCTAATAACACATATATTGAGCATCTAATCCACTCAGAGGACGAGATATTCAATGAAACAATGAGGGTGGTGCTTGAACTGAAAATTAGACTGAATGTCTATGGACGAGCACATCTGTGAGGGATAAAATGCGTTAGAGCGCCACCTACATTTCAGATCTGTATATTGTGATGGAATGTGATAGAGAAAATCTTTTTCCTAGTGCTTTCTGCCACCTAGTGGAATTAAGCAAGACTTTTCAAAGTGACGTAGAGTGAACAGAACCAGAATTACATGTTTACAAAGTTAAGACAACAACAAAACAATTTTTATTTATTTATTTTTTTACTCTGTTTATCATAAGGTTGTAAACACAGACAATATTATTTATGAATAATTTCAGTCTTTTTTATTATTTGGGGGGGGGGTTCTCTGAAAAATTAGACCCATTATTTGCAATTAGTCCACAGTATGTGTGAATGGTGAGCTTTTACATTTGAGTGTGAAAAATTGCAGGCAGCGGCACAAAACTGCACCAGAGTTGAAGAGGTTTATGATGTTTTTCTCCATAAACTCTAATTTAACCAGAGAATGAATAATAAAAACATGAACTGGAGGGATGAAAGTGAAAATCAAAAGAACCTCTTGGAGTAAATAACCACGATCACAGATGAAAGAACTGAGTGTAACGTGTGTGTTTAACTGTGTACATGTATGTTGTGCGTGTCAATAAAATCTGACGTATGTGAAACACAAAGCTCTTGTGTTGCGGTCTACATGTGACCTTGCTACTGGAAATCAGACTAGCAACTACTACTCATACTACTGTATTTTTTGGAAATAAAGTCGCACTTGAATATAAGTTTGAAAACACCCCAAAAACAAACACAGATAAGTCGCATCTCCGTATATGTTGCATGTGGACCCGCGAGCAGACGCACAACTTCCCTTCAGACGCTCACATGTCAGATGCGCAGCATCTACGCATCATAACATGCAGTATTTGGGCTTGTTTTAATCGGTAGCATTTGCTTTAGGTAATCGTGTGCAACAGTTTGTTACAGTTTCATGAAAAAAACAAAATAAGCCAAATCTATTTATATGTAACTCAGCGGTCAGCGGTCTAGAGTTCGTTAGAACAATAATGTTATGATGACAGAATATTTAAACTGGTTGCATAAAGTACTTTTGAACGGCAAAATATTCTAAATTTGCAACTTTAAAACGCTTCTACTGTCACTGTTTGTGTGTAAGCATATGTGTTTTGGTGTGTGTGTGCGCGTTTAAACGGCTGACATCAATTACGTAAAAATGATATTAATAAGTCGCTTCGGACTAAGTCACAGGACCTTTCAGATGATGAAAAAAGGCGACTTTAGCAGTATGTGTTATATATTTACTGTCTTACATAATTACGCTTTATTGTTTAAGATTAGGACATTTTACACACAAAATCTGGCATTAAAAAAATCAGGTTGAGTCAGTGTAAGAAGGTTTAGGGCCAGTCGAAGGAACTTTCACTTTTCAGCTACTATTGCATCTTTAAACACATTTTCTATAAGAAAACAGAACATTTAATGAAAATATAAACATATTTTTCTTGCATATAAAATACATTGCTAGAAATAAAATGTGCTGTATCATTTTCTTGTGGTGAGGCAAGTGAAAACTGTCAAAATGGAAAAAAAAATAAATAAATATATATATATATATATAAATATCCTTACTGCTGAGCATTGCAAAACTGTCCCATTTATTCAGGACTGGTCAATTAGCGCCTGTCACTGATGTTACCATGCAATGTCGTGAGGTCATGTGATAACAAAGATGCAAACTATTGTTTACATCATTTACTGTTGCATACTGCTTACTAAATTTCTAATTATTTTTAAAAGAATATGCTGTATACAGTGCATAGGCGTAATTTTATGTAGGGATAGTAGGGACATGTCCCAGTCAGCTTTAGGAAAATGTCCGACCAACATTTGAGCAATATTACCAGACAGAAAATAATTTATACATTGTTTTTATTTTCATTTTAACAACTAAGTGTCTTTAGTATAATTATTAATGTGTAAATGATTGTCCTGCCTCTTCTAAAGCAGTGCATAAATGGTGTTGTCACGTGGCACCTGTTACTTTTCTCAGCGCTGTTCAGGATGCACCAATCACAATCGTTTGTAAGATTGAAAAAAATAGAATAAATAAAATTCTGGAGAATACACGAGCGATTTCCATTGGTATCAAACGTCCTGTTCTTGAAATGTATACATTTAAACAAGCATACTTTTCGTGTACAAATACCTTCTG
>NC_059364.1:617500-645000 GCF_019703515.2 Myxocyprinus asiaticus | reverse complement strand
ATTTCACTGCTTCTTCATGTATATTCTGACAATTCATAACACACAAAATAATACAACATTTTAAATCATTTACACAAGCATGACCATTCAAACATATTTACACATTTAGCTATTAGCATCTGACAAAAGTCACGATTATAACTAATAAATATTAATGAGGGGAAACAGTCAAGCAGACACATTCAAACGAACATTACTCAATTAGAAATCACAGAAATATACTGTGTCATAACTGAGATCAGACGAATGAGAGTGATCAAGCACAAGACAAATGTAAAGTTTAATATTTTAGGACATCATCATGACACTTGCATTCATTAATGATGCAGTAATACACATTTATACAGCATAAGAGCATGTATGATTCCTTCTGACAATATTTGGTCATGTTTTGCCCACTGACAATAAAAAGAAATTGGCTCCTCTTTGAGGGTTCACACTTGAGTCCTCTTAAACAAACCAAACACAGATCTTTAACAATTCAGCCACGTATAAATAAATAAATATATAATTGAAACAGTGAAGAGTCTTCTCAGTATTCATGTCTTCTTTTTGTCCACTCTGTGATAGGGTCTCAGCCCACTATTCATCATCATTATTTCTGGGAACCCAGTCAACCTGAATATTATATTTGTGTAATATTATAATATTAATTAATATAAGCTTGTCCGCTTGTCCGGGACAAGTGGATTTTTAAAGGGGCACGTGAAAGATAATTGTACTTGTCCGACTGGACAAGCAGCCTGATTAAAACGTCAATAACGAAAAAATAGCTGGCCATATTTCTGATATACTTCTGTGTCACTTCTTATAAACTGGGCATGAAATCCAGCGGGGGATTGCGCACAATTCTCCCCCGCTTTCTATCATAATATTGTGACTGATCAGTGCTACTGCCTCTCTCGCAGCACTTATTGGACATGTGTCGAGTTCAGAGTGAGCAGCACGCTGTCACATTTTTGCTGAACTTCAACCTGTTAATCTGACATGCAAATGTCATTATACATATATAAAGAGCGATCTCTGCAAACAAGCCACGCAATTAAACTTTCGCTCCTGTTTATGAACAACGAAGCAGACTATAGTGCTATACGTGACACTGGAGTGATCTGATTTTGCCTCATCACATCGATGCGGCTCATATTAAAGCACTTTCACAAGAAAGGCAAAAAAATGCTTTGTGAACAGACAACATTCCCCCGTTACATCTCCATCTCTCCAGACCTCCATCTGAAATATACAGGTATTTTTTCTGCCTTTTGAATAATATAAGTAAGCCTATGTACTGATTTACCTAATATAAATAATATTATTAATATACATACACATTTAAAACATTTAGCTCCTTTTTAAATCATAATGATACAGAAATCACCCAAATGGCCCTGATCAAAAGTTTACACACCCTTGAATGTTTGGCCTTGTTACAGACACACAAGGTTTTCCCACACCTGTGGCTTTTTAAATTGCAATTAGTGTCAGGACCTGGGTAGCTCAGTGGTAAAAGACGCTGGCTATCACCCCTGGAGTTCGCTAGTTCGAATCCCAGGGCGTGCTGAGTGACTCCAGCCAGGTGTGGGAAATTAACCTTTAATTGCCATTTAAACCTGTGTGTGTCACCTTGTGTGTCTGTAATAAGGCCAAACATTCAAGGGTGTGTAAACTTTTGATCAGGGCCATTTGGGTGATTTCTGTTATCATTATGATTTAAAAAGGAGCCAAAACAACTACGTGATAATAAATGGCTTCATATGATCACTATCCTTAAATAAAAGTTTTTTTGCATGATCAGTCATATTTTCAAAATCAGTGCCAAAATTTCACAATTTCTGCCAGAGTATGCACACTTTTGAGAACAACTCTAGATATATATATATATATATATATATATATATATATATATATATATATATATATATATATATTTTTTTTTTTTTTCTTTTTTTTTTTTTCATAAACATCCTGACTGATTTAGCAAGATCTCCTCTTTCAGGATTTCATCTATCAATTTTCAGTGCATTTTGTCAAGTTTATTCTGGTGAGCATTGAATTTAAGTGAATATAGAGCGCTTTAGATTAGAGGTCGACTGATAGTGGATTTTGCCGATACTGATAACTAAGGTGGTGCAAAAGGCTGATATCCGATTCATCGGCCGATAGTTTTGAAATTTGATTTAAAGAATGAATCTTTAAAGTCTTTAGTCTTTCCTTATTATGACGGGCACAGACACAGAGGCTAAAAAAGTCCAAAATGAATAAGATACCAGATGTAGTTTATTGTTCAACCAAAATCCCAATAATAACCAGAAAGAATTTAAATTTTGTGCATAAAACTGGACTTTTAACTGTAAACAATCCCAAAACACACAAGAGGCTCTCATTTTGAAATGACACAGACTTGGCTTCATTGCAATGCTCAATATTTAAGTATTTACCAAATGAAGCTTTTTATAGCCTATATTCACCAGATGAAGTGTTTGTATATATGCATTTCACCAGATTTAATTTGATTAGGAAAAACGTTTATTATTATTCACAACATATGATGTACTCTCATTTTACTTTGCATGCCCTCGCTTAAATTTAGATTACTTGGTTATCTAATCAAAATAGTGAAGGCCACAGAGGAACACAGAGGAAAACTATCGGCATACATTTTTGCAGATAACCGATAGTTCAAAAAGCAACAATCGGCACTGATTAATCGGTAAAACCGATATATCGGTCTACCTCTCCTTTAAATATGATGCACTCGGGGGCTTGGGTAGCTCAGCGAGTACTGATGCTGACTATCACCCCTGGAGTCACGAGTTCGAATCCAGGGTGTGCTGAGTGACTCCAGCCAGGTCTCCTAAGCAACCAAATTGGCCCGGTTGCTAGGGAGGGTAGAGTCACATGGGGTAACATCCTCATGGTCGCGATTAGTGGTTCTCGCTCTCAATGGGGCGTGGATCGTGGAGAGTAGCATGAGCCCCCACATGCTGTGAGTCTCCACGGTGTCATGCACAACAAGTCACGTGATAACATGCGCGGATTGATGGTCTCAGAAGCGGAGGCAACTGAGACTTGTCCTCCACCACCCGGATTGAGGTGAGTAACCGCACCACCATGAGGACCTACTAAGTAGTGGGAATTGGGCATCCCAAAATGGAGAGAAAAGGGGATAAAAAAAAAAATAATAAAAAATGACGCGCTCAGCATCAGCGTACGTAAGCAAACGGAACTAAACACCATCAGGGAAGAGAGGTTACGAAAATAACCAGGATGTTTTTATCACCACTGCCTCTAACAGTTTCACACCTAACTCAGAGGAACACTACTCTCACCCAGGGTAACAAATTAACCCATTTCATAACATAAAACGACATAATTAACATTAAAACGAAACTGAAAACATAAATATAACTCCCAATAACTTTTAAATGTTAATTAATAACACCCCCAAACACTCCCCAAAACCTGCACAGATGTACCTCATTAATTATGCAATGACAACAGCCAATAGCAAGTCCTCAAGCATAAACAAGGACAGATGTTAAAGTATATTCCTGGTAAGGACTATAAATCAATGTAGTTTTAGCATCTGATATTCATTTGAATGTTTAAACATGCCGTTTTGCTTTTTGCACTAAGAAAAGTGAAAATATGCACACGTCTGATTGGTCCATAACCTCTGATCTACAAAAGCCCCGGAACATGAATAAAACAAGCCAGAAATGAATGAAAGTGGATGAGGGCACGCTGGACAGATGTCACTGACATTCTATGTTGTTTGAAGACGTGTGTTGAACCATAAGGAGATGTTCCTTTATACACAAGTCCAGATGTTTATGTAAGTAGTTATAACTTGCATTATATGACTTATATGATAGTCGTAGAATGACCATATACTGTTTGCACAATGTTATTAAGCTTATCAAGTAAAATATAGGTGTTTTAAAGCCTATGTGGGTTTCATGTTATTCTTCTTTCAAAATGGAAATTAGTCTTAATTCACAGTAAGACAAGATTGATATTGAAGAGCAGTCATAAATCAGCAGCATTAGACAAAGGAGGATAATGAACAAATATGGCTTTGTATCCTATTATTGGGGATGAGGAAATAACTTGAATCTCTTCAAGTCACACAATGTCAAATGCAATATGCTGCATTAAAATCAGTAAAAACACAGTACATATTGTGCTTGTGTAATGTTGTAGAATACAGACACACACAATAAATACTGTCAAACCATTTAATAGACACGTAAAAAAAGAGGGACTGGCTGGACTGGTATAAATTGGCCATATTAATTTTTTTATTTATTTATGTTCTTATAAATCGTCCATATTGACTGTGGAATGTCTGAACGTTTACCAAAACATTCAAATTCAGCTCAAACAACACGCCAATGTTGGAGCTCTAATCTCAAACTCAGAGTTATGTAAAACTGAAAGTGCCCAGCTCGATACGGCACTTTATTATCAGAGTAATTGATAAACGGAGGGGTCGCGCTTCAGGGATTCTACATCTCTTTAGATCAGCGGTGCTCATTACGCCTCAATCAATTTGCTCAAGCTCGCTGTGATGCTAACACTCCCTCAACTCAGAACCAAAACCTGAGAGGTTGACATGGCAACCAGAACCCCCATCTCTCCATCCATTCTCTACAGGTCCTTCCATTGTTACAGAACGAAATGAGAAAAAGTATTGTGAATGTTAACATGACGCTATAATACTATTCAAAAAGAGCTGCAGGGATTCATTCAGTGAAGGATTCATCAGACTGTGCACTTTGTAATGGGGCCCACTTTTACCTCAATACTTTTTAGAACCCAGTCAACTTGGGGGGTGGGGAAGTATAAGGGGGGATACACGCACTTTGGGGGGTGGGGGGGTATATGGGGGGATATACACACTTTGGGGGGTGGGGGGGTATATGGGGGGATTTACGCAGTTTGGGGGGTGGGGGGTATAACGGGGATTTACGCACTTTGGGGGATGGGGGGTATAAGGGGGGATTTACGCACTTTGGGGGTGGGGGGGCATATGGGGGGATTCACGCAGTTTGGGGGGTGGGGGGTATAACGGGGGATTTACGCACTTTGGGGGATGGGGGTATAAGGGGGGATTTATGCACTTTGGGGGTGTGGGTATAAGGGGGGGATTTATGCACTTTAGGGGTGGGGGGTATAAGGGGGGATTTATGCACTTTGGGGGTGGGAGGTATAAGGGGGGATTTATGCACTTTGGGGGGTGGGGGGTATAAGGGGGGATTTATGCACTTTGGGGGTGGGGGGGCATATGGGGGGATTCACGCAGTTTGGGGGGTGGGGGTTATATGGGGGGATTTACGCACTTTGGGGGGTGGGGGGTATAAGGGGGGATTTACGCACTTTGGGGGGTGGGAGGTATAAGGAGGGATTTATGCACTTTGGGGGGTGGGGGGTATAAGGGGGGATTTATGCACTTTGGGGGTGGGAGGTATAAGGGGGGATTTATGCACTTTGGGGGGTGGGGGGTATAGCGGGGATTTATGCACTTTGGGGGGTGGGGGGTATATGGGGGGATTTACGCACTTTGGGGGGTGGGGGGTATAAGGGGGGCTTTATGCACTTTGGGGGATGGGGGGTATAAGGAGGGATTTATGCACTTTGGGGGGTGGGGGGGTATAAGGGGGGATTTACGCACTTTGGGGGTGCAGGGTATAAGGATGGATTTATGCACTTTGGGGGGTGCAGGGTATAAGGATGGATTTATGCACTTTGGGGGGTGCAGGGTATAAGGATGGATTTATGCACTTTGGGGGGTGCGGGGTATAAGGGGGGATTTACGCACTTTGTAAATTCCTACAGACACGAGACCCATTTCTGGATTGTGACACACATGCATTTAATAATGAGATCAGTCTGAGATCATCAAAACCTCTGAAACACCATTCAGCAGTTATCAGGACTAAACCGTTAGAATGGTACTGGCAGGTAACTCTTTTCAGGTGTGCTGAAACATGCTCATCTTCAAACAAGCTCATTCTTACACAAAGCACTCGTCTCGACAACAAAAGCATCAAGAGCCTCTTCATTCAACTTTATCTGTCTCCACAAATTAAGCATCGATTGCCATGCATGGTCTCCATGACGAACTGTAATCATAACAATGCAGTAAAGTGTGGTCAAGTGGCGAGACGTTGCTAAAAGCTTTCAAACCATCAAATGCATCACAGTAATTGTCTGCTGCGTAACTTCAGAGTGGGTCCAAACAGGCCACCCACAATCTCACATTACTAAATGACACATCTGGGGCTCAAAGCCAGCGGCCCTAAAGAGAAGAACTCGACACATTGAAAGAATAAAGACACCATTATTAATTCTGTGTACTAATAAGATGACTATTATCATGCTCATGTCCTGGATGTCACTTATGTGTTATTATGAAGAGCTGTTGATCTTGATGATACTCCACGTTTTCAAAGACACTAACTGGAAATTTCTTTTAGCGCATCTTAATTTTTAATCCTATTTAATGAACATTGTTGTCTTTTATCATATTGCTGTTGCTGCTGTTTTATAAACTCTGCTTCACACCGTGCCCAGTTTACAAACTGTAGCACAAACACTCGAACTAATCTAAAAATGTCCTTTAAAGTCAATTCCAAATAACAACTTAACCCTCCTATGATACTGAAAAATGGCACCGCCCTTTGGTATTCGCTGTCATTTTTGACCGGAAGGCTTAGATGTGTAACCCCTTTTTTTTTTGGGATGATAATGATAGCATTTTTTCTTCCCTGAAGTAAGAACAATAAAATGATGCATTTCTTTTAGGATTTATGCTAATTTGATCTTATTTACATGTACATTTCTAAATTGTACCATTAATTTGCATAAACAAATAAGCACATTTTTGAAAGAACTTATAGAAGTGTAAGTTGAAACATGAAGAAAATATGAGAATGTGACATAAACTGGAGGCAGACTGACACTGACTTCATTTCTGAGTGTGTGGTGTTTAGCATTGTGACTGTTTTTTTGACAAATGTAAAAAAAAAAAAAAAAAAGAAAAGCTCTGTGTTAGATTCTGACCAGGTCATTTTTGTCTGTTTTTTCTGCATTGTGGCTGATTTATTGATTGTATTTGACAGATAAAAAAGAATTGCTCTGTATTTTGGTCTTTCCAATTCATTTTCAATGGTCGGTCAGTTTTGACCGCGAACACCAAAGGTGTCGCTTTTTTTTTTAACCAACCACTTAGACTAATCGAATCAAGTCAAAACAATTTTTTTTTTCTTTTTGTATATTCAGATGGCAAATGGAGGAAAAGTCACCAAGTCATGTACTGCTCAGATAAAGGAAACCATTTTTATTAAATGAGGAAAATTTATTTAGGTCAAAAATGACCGAATACCATAGGAGGGATAATATTTCACAAAAAAGAGACGCCAGTGTCTCTTTACATCTCAAACCTTGCAGATTTGCAAGACCAAAATGTAAATATGAAGATGATGTTTGACATGGTGTTAAGACCAAATTGAGACTTCATTTCACAGAACACTTCAGGATATGGAGGAAAAACAATTCAGGGCATACATGTGACTGAGCTGGAGAATTTGTGCCTTTATTCTAACATGAATGTTTCCTCAAAGGTTTTATGTGCAATAATAAAAGTGAATATACAACTCTTTAATTCTCACTACTATCAATTTATAAGCCCACTGATACTCACTACTTCAATTATAACCCTTATAATATCGTACTGAGGTGGTAACATTGAATGTATCAAATGGTAGTACCACTGTAATTTAATATTGACCATGGCAAATATTGGGTCTAGGGAGACTCGGGGCAAAAATGTCACCAAAAATGTCCTTGTAATGAATTAGTCTGTTTTGTATTCGTAACACCTGATATATACACTGCATTCAGAAAGTATTCAGACCCCTTCATTTTTTTCACATTTTGTTATGTTGCAGCCTCATGCCGAAATGCTTTAAATTATAATTTTTTTCACATCAATCTATACTTCATACCCCATAATGACAAAGCAAAAAACATATTTTTGATATCTTTGCAAATTCATTAAAAAGAAAAAACTGAAATATCACATTGACATAAGTATTCAGACCCTTTGCTGTGAAATTGAGCTCAGGTGCATCCCATTTCTCTGGATCATCTTTGAGATGTTTCAGCACTTTGATTGGAGTCCACCTGTGGCAAATTCAATTGATTGGACATGATTAGGAAAGGCACACACCTGTCTATATAAGGTCTTACAGCTGAAAATGCATATCAGAGCAAAACCCAAGCCATGAGGTCAAAGGAACTGCCTGCAGAGCTCGGAGACAGGATTGTGTCGAGACACAGATCTGGGGAAGAATACAAAAAACATTTTGGCTGAATTGAAGGTTCCCAAGAGCACAGTGGCCTCCATAATTCTTAAATGGAAGAAGTTTGGAACAACCAGGACTCTTCATAGAGCCGGCCGCCTGACCAAACTGAGCAATCGTGGGAGAAGAGCCTTGGTAAGAGAGGAGACCAAGAACCCGATGGTCACTCTGGTTCTCCAGAGATCATGTGTGGAGATGAGAGAAACTTACAGAAGGTTCACCTTCCAACATGACAATGACCCTAAGCACACAGCCAAAACAACGCAAGAGTGTCTACGGGACAACTCTGTGAATGTCCTTGAGTGGCCCAGCCAGAGCTCGGACTTGAACCCAATCGAATATCTCTGGAGAGACCTGAAAATGACTGTCCACCGACGGTCCCCATCCAACCTGACAGAGCTTGAGAGGATCTGCAGAGAAGAATGCCAGAAAATCCCCAAATCCAGGTGTGCAAAGCTTGTCACATCATACCCAAAAAGAAATTATGTTTTCCTGTAATCGCTCCCAAAGCTGCTTCAACTAAGTACTGAGTTAAGGGTCTGAATACTTATGTTAATGTGATATTTCAGTTTTATTTGTTTGATTTGCAAAGTTATCAAAATCTGGTTTTTGTTTTGTCATTATGGGGTATGAAGTGTAGATTGATGTGAAAAAAATAATAATTTAAAGCATTTTAGCATGAGGCTGCAACATAACAAAATGTGAAAAACAAAATGAAGGGGTCTGAATACTTTCTGAATGCACTGTATGTAGTCCTTAATATTCTATTAGAATCCTAGTTATACATTTTATGGCGTGAAATGTTGATTGAATTATTAGGGTAATACATGCTTAAATTGAAGTCAACGGACACAGTACATTTGTATTGGTTAGAAAAAAATATTAATAACTGGTCGATCCTCCTTTGCCAGTAATAACCTCAATCAAGTGTTTCTGGTATCTGCGGATTAGACCTGCACAATGTTCAGAAGGAATTTTGGACCATTCTTCCTTACAGAACTGCTTCAGTTCAGATATATTCTTAGGATGTCTAGTGTCTCTCTTGAGGTCATTCCACAGCATCTCTATTGGGTTAAGTTCTGGACTCTGACTGGGACACTCCAAAAGATGGATTTTCTTTTTTTGAAGTCATTCTGTAGTGGATTTATTTCGATGTTTAGGGTCATTGTCCTGCTGCATCACCCAGCTTCTACTGAGCTTCAGCTGGTGCACAGACACCCTGACATTATCCTGTAGGATATCTTGATAAACTTGGGAATTCATTTTTCCCTCGATGATGGCAAGCAGTCCAGGCCCCGAAACAGCAAAACAGCCCCAAATCATGATGCTCCCTAAACTGTACTTCACCGTTGGGATGATGTTTTCATGTTGGTATGCGGTGCCCTTTACATAAATACATAGTGCTGCATGTTCTTCCCAAACAATTCAACCTTCGTTTCATCAGTCCAAAAACATTTTCCCAGTAGCGTTGTGGAGTGTCAAGATGTTTTTTTTGCAAACTTCAGGCATGCAGCAATGTTTTTGTTGGAAAGCAGCAGCTTCCTTCATGATGTCCTGCCATGAACACCATGCCTGTTTAATGTTTTCTGTATAGTAGACTCATGAACAAAGATGTTAACCAGTTCCAATGATTCCTTCAAGTCTTTATCTGTCACTCTAGGGTTCTTTTTTACCTCATTGATCATTCTGCGGTGCGCCCTTTGAGTCATCTTGGCTGGACGGCCACTTCTAGTGAGAGTACCTATAGTACTAAATCATCTCCATTTATAGACAATTTGTCTAACTATGGACAGATGAACATCTAATCTCTTCAAGATAACTTTGTAACCCTTTCCAGCTTTATGCAAAGCAACAATTCTTGATCGTCTTCTGAGATCTCTGTTTTATGATGCATGGTCCACATCAGCAGATGCGTCTTGTAAATATGCAAACTCAAAATGTTTGAGTGCTAAACCACACCTCCAATTTCATTTCATTAATTAGATGCCAGGTTTGCCAACTCCTGACTCTAATTACTGTAGCTTTTATTCACGTAATTAGCCTATGGGTTCAAATAATTTTTCCACCATATACTGTGAATGTTTGAATTATGTACAAGAACAATACAATAATTTTAGTGTTATTAGTTATAACAGATTGTGTTTGTTCATTATTGTAACTTATATGAAAGTCAAACCAGATTTTACGACAAATGTATACATAAATGCAGGGAATTCCAAAGGGTTCACGTATTTTTTCTTGCCACTGTACATTAAAAACAAAACAACAACAACATGAAAGCACTGTAGCACTTTTAGGTACTTATTTAAACCGTTTTATGTTCTTCATTGCTCTAAAAGTCTGCATGATTACAGAGTTCCACTTAGACATTAAAAAACATCCTTTCCTGACAGTCTTTCCAAACTGTTATATCTCACAGTAAGCGTTTCCTATATACACTTCAGTTCTGTAATGATAATGCCATTTAAACAGCAGACAAAACATCTCAGTGTTTTCTCATGATTCATTCAAACAATAAACTGCAGAAACAAAAACACAATCCTCAGTCCAGGTCAATCAAAAAGTCCAGGTTTTTCCAAAGCCAAGAGTGATTGAGAACAGACATCATGGAGACTAAATTAAAGCTCCTATACTCACTGCTGATGGACTGCTGGGCCAATTAAATAAAGCTCTTCCTGCAGTGAGATAAGATCATTTGCAGGGTGGAAGCTGTTAGAATCGTTGCTTCCTATCTGATTAATTAACTGTTAAAGGAAAAGCACTATAACTGTAGATGATCCAAGCAAAACATGTGACTACTATGGAAACCAAACACTATAATAATACGGAAAACAGGTTAATGTACCGCTCTGAAATATTGAAGTGAAAAAGTCTCTTTAGAGTGAAATCTCTGAGCGGATGGGTCTGATATTCTCATCAGCTTTGTGAAGGTTTCTGACAGCAGATGAAGTCTGGTTTGTTGGCTGCTTGTCATGATCTCAGTGTCTCATCTGTGTATTCAAACGGGTCCAGAAGGAAGATTTCACTCTTTCTCTCAGTGCTGCCAGCAACAAAACACAGAGGAGAGATGCTCATTTCCTGTCCATAATCTCCTCTACTGAGACTGAAGATCTCTCAGAAAGCAGACGCTGTTAAACACATCACTGATGCAGCACGTGACCTAATTAAAACTGAATGCAGGAACAGCAGCAAGAGGTCATGGACAAGTCGAAGAAGCTCACACTGACCCGAGGACTGTGAAATTTAAAGCTGCAGTGTCACTAATGGCACCAAATGGAATTACAAAAATAATGACCACTAGTAGGGCTTGGCGATATATCGAATATTCACCATATAATTGCATTGATTTTGCTGGCGAAATAAGTGATATAGTGAATACTGAGATGTTTTTATTTAGGCCTGAAATTCATTCATCCTCTAAAGGTAAAACAAGTTTCCATCTTAACTCCAGGCTTGTTTTCCACATCGTCCTTAACAGAGAAAAGCAGAGCAAAACTAATGATCCACTAATAGGTATAAATTCCATCAGGTAAGTTTAAGAGAGTCTACTGCACCAAATGAAACATAACCAGTCTACCGGTCTGTTTCCACAGAGGGTTCTGATTCAGCCTGTTTCAGGCTGAGTAACTCCTAAATCTCTTAAAGCGCAAAAAAAATCCCATAGACTTATATTGAGCCAGAGATCAGAGTCTGTAAGTAACCATCGTGCAACCAAACAGAGCCCTATGAACCTCATAGCTACATGAAGAACAATCTTCAGCCACTCTTAATCAACTGCAGCAAAAAAGGTTGACATTGTCTATCATTAAAAGTGTTATACATGATGATATCTGTTCATAAGAGTCCAGGACCTCACTAACAACAAAGTGTCTTTCAAGGCAAGTCAGTCCACTCAGCGCAATCTTTGGAACGCTGCCAAGAAGCTATTTCCAGTCATGCCAACGCAGCTCCTATCTACCTGAATGGAAAAAGACCGAAATCTCCAAAACGGTTGCTCAAGATAACGATCAAAGAACATATTTCAAATCAGCAGTAAAATCTGACAACACTGGTATCATAAATCATGCTTCTTTTCCTCTGATTACGCTAAAACAAGCAATTTTCCCGGCTGGTTCAGCTAATGCACATGCGTGTTCTCGAGTTGATTGACAGGTGATGTCTGTATCTTAAAGCTGACTGGCTCTTTTACCTGTAAGGAGGTACTTCCATATCTACATCCGCCATATTGGGCGTTCCAATTTCTCCCATTCATTTTAACCCTCCTGTGGTATTCGGTCATTTTTTACTGAAATAAATTTTCCTCATTTACTAAAAATATTTGCAAAATAAATTACTATAGAAAGTTTGAAACTGCAAAACGTTTACTCTGATTCTTCAGTTTTATACTCCAATTGAATATTCCGAATTTTACAGTTCATTTCTGTTTCTTGATGTTCATTTTCTTGGCATTATTATGAATTTACTTTGAGTTATTACATTTTAATGTTTGAAAATGTGTCTTTGTAACACCATGGTCAGGTTTGATTGCAGCATAATGACATTAACTGCAAAAACTGACACTTCAAATCAATTTTAATATGCTAAACTTGTCTAAATATATATCTAATGCATATCTTGTGATAAAATATACAATTATGTTACAAGTCATCAGACTACACAGTATGTGTCTACAGTCATCTACTGGCTGTTACTGGCATGACATGATTTTCAACTCATGTTATTTATATTTTGTTCACCAGATAGCAGCAATCTGCCTCAATTTATGTCACATTCTCATATTTTCTTTGTTTCAACATATAGAAGTGTAGGTTCTGATTTTTCCCCCCCAAATTTGTATATGCAAATTAATGGTAAAATGTAAAAATTTACATGTAAATAAGAAAAAATCCCAAAATAAATGCATCATTTTATTGTTCTTACTTCAGGGAAGAAGAAATTATATCATCATCATCATCATCATCATAAAAAAAGGATTACACATCTGAACCTTCCGGTCAAAAATGACCAGGATACCAATGGAAGGTGCCATTTTTTAATACCATAGGAGGGTTAATAGAAGTGCTCCATCTCGGGCTAAAGTCTCTGCTGACAATCATGGTGTGGTTTTGCTTTATTATAAGAAGAAAGATTTTAATTAAACTGCATTAGCTTTGATCAACATTTAACACTTGGAGCTGCTGTCATGTTTTATCTCAACAGATGCTCTTTATATACAGAAGAAAGGAAAGTAAAGAAGATGAGAGGAAACAGTTCAGACCCTCTGCAGAGATTTCCTTCAAAAAAACATCAACTCAGATTATACTGATGAGCTTGAAGTATTAAAACTGTTGATAATCCTTTCGTCTGCGGCATTTATGGCATCACAACCGTCACATGATTTTTCATCTCATCTCAATGTTTCCAGGCCAGTAGTAAAGTTATTGATAATTCATGTACACAGACTACAAATTACTAAATACGCTGCTGCCTTTATTGATTTTTTAACTAGATTCGATTTATTTCTTGCACAGCAGCTGAGTCAGTGGAGATGACCTTTAATTGAAGTAACCAGCTAAAGGTCAGGTCAAGGCTAAATAACTAACTAAACTAACATCTCTGGTGGCCCAGCTAAAGGTCAGACTGATTGATAATCTTCAGACTGCTGATGTACAGTTCTTATCTTATCAATAGAGCGCAACAGTGCCCGCCCACTTTTTCAGCCGTCTGGGTTCCTGAAGTATTTTTCCAATTCATTTCATCCATAGACTTTTAATAAAATCCTTCATAAAAGAGTTGTGCCTCATGAACCAAACCAACCAGCTGCGAGGAGAGTCACAACATCATCAACTTTGTTTTGAGGCAAAAAGTGTTTGAAAATCGGACATAAAGACAAAGATACAAGACTGTGCACTTACTGTCTTTCATCAGGGCACGGACTCAATCCCATGAAGCATTGCCAATGATGTCATTAATAAAAAACGATGGGAATATATAAAACTGTTGATTTTAGGTTGTTGATTATAAGCATTGAAACAATATATTATACAATCATTGCAAAATATCCCAATATGTACAAATATATACAGAAAGTACTTTAAGAGTGAAGGGAGACCGACTCGATTATGTCATTCACAGTGTGTCATGGGAACGCGCAGTCGCACCGAGACACGTTTCGTTGGCCGCGGTTCTCTGATTGGTGGATCTTTCTCTGCTGTACCATGGGTAATGTAGTTGTTTACCATGAATTCCACTATCAAACATGATTTTTAAACAATGAAGATGCAATAATGCAGATGGATGGCTTCAACAGAAGCATATACCATTGATGAACAACCTCATAGCTCACAATAGGTCTGTCTTTAAAGGTTTATAAATTATCGTTGAAAATCAATGAGTGACTTCAGGCCACATTGTTGCTGCAAATGTGTGAACACCCCTTAACATGTTGAGTGTTCTTGTGTGTTTTCTAATTCTGCATCAGCTTCCTAGACTCTGTGTGTTCCACTGCATACTGAATGTTTCATTAAAGACTCTTTAAAGCTTACTGGAATGGATAGATGTACAAAATGAGCAAATTTTGTAAGATTCATATTTTTTTTCGGCAGAATGACCAATTAAAACTGTGATTACTGGACCTGAGAGGTGAAATTCACTCTACAATATCATCACAAAAACTAGGGATGCACGATACCACTTTCTCTCTTCCGATCCGATTCCGATATCGGAAATCTCAGTATCGGCCGATACCGATCCGATACCAGTGGTGTTTTTTGGCATAATCAGAATATCTTTACATTATTGTGTGGAACTTATTGGGAGTATTCTTTAATATGTAAAGAAACACAAACCTCTAACTACACATTATTTCAAAATAAATGTATAGCTTATTAAGAAACACTTTATTAAACACAGCCTTTTGTGATTCACAGAGCTATCGCACGTCTTCAAGTAGCTTTGAATAAAATGCACGAGTCATATGAACTGCTTTAATGGTGTTTTTATGATTCTTTTATGTCATTTTTGGAGCTTGACAGTAACGAACATGACTTACACACAGTATCGGATTTGGATCGGGCTCGTCGGACCGATACCCGATCCGTCTAAAAGCTTCAGTATCGGAGCCGATACTGATCCAGATATCGGTTCGGTGCATCCCTAAAACCAGTATCAAGAGCAAGAAACTATTCTAATTCAATAAAGTTCACTGACATCATTCTGGGTTAGTTTCACTGATTCACTGCTAAAAACAGGTCAGTATGGTCAAAGAAATTCAGTGAAAGCTAGAGGACAAATTCCCTCATTACCTCAGGTCAATTATTACTCAAACTCACACACACACACACACACACACACACACACACACACAGAGAAAGACTACAGCTGCAGTTCTGCTGAACACGTGTGTGAATGAAGATGTTAATATCATGAGAAAGAGAGAGACAGATGCTCTCATGTGCTCTCAATGTCCTGAAATGACCCGCAGTTCCTCCTGTATTAAACACTGCATGTATATGGAGATATTATACACAAAAGAGAGGTCTGGCTGAAGCTCTTTCTCAAATATGGCTTCTTTTTGCTTTAAGATGATGGATGTAATGGTGTTTCCTTTTGTTCATTCAACAACAGCAAGTGTGTGTTCAGCTCAGAGCAAAGAATTATACTGACTCTGCATCTCAGTTCATCAGGATAAATAGATGACGGTGAAGAATTTCATTGTTTTTACAGTCATAAATCATCGGCTTG
Source organism: Myxocyprinus asiaticus (assembly GCF_019703515.2). Lineage (NCBI taxonomy): Eukaryota > Metazoa > Chordata > Actinopteri > Cypriniformes > Catostomidae > Myxocyprinus > Myxocyprinus asiaticus. Next base: position 628,915 of record NC_059364.1, on the reverse strand, counting down.
TTTTAAAAGAGGACTCAGACGACCGGTGCAAGAAAAGATTTAAAGCTGCAGTGTTGGGCTTGGTATCGCCAGCCTTCTCACTGATACATGTGCGATAAACGTCACTATTTGATATATCACGATACATCACTATATCATGATTCGATTTTTGCATTTTTTCCAAGAGACCTGTCTCCAAAACTCACTGCCATGATGTTGTCACATGGATGAAAGAGTGTTCTAGGTGGTTACTTTCTGGCCCAAGTCAAAAGCTTTAAGCAAAGCTTAGTAAGTTATGCGTCAGAGTTTAAGTTATGTTTGGAGTTTGTGCAAAGGACAGTTATTGTGAGACTTGACTTAGTGAACACTTCTTATGATGGTTTATAAACTGGTTTTCCATGTTGTTATATGACGTAATGTTAAACAACATTACTTTGTTAAACAAGAACAATGTCAGCACAAGGAACAAATTTCTTGGCATACACAGTGGCAAGAAAAAGTATGTGAACCCCTTAGAATTAGCTGGTTTTAAAATGTGATCTCATCTTCATCAAAGTCACAAGTATAGACAAACACAATGTGCTTAAGCTAACAACACACAAACAATTATAATCTTTCATGTCTTAATTAAACACATCACATTAAACATACAGCGTGCTGAAGAAAAAGTAAGTGAACCCTTGGAGTTAATAACTGGTCGATCCTCCTTTGGCAGTAATAACCTCAATCAAGTGTTTCCGGTAGCTGCGGATTAGACCTGCACAACGTTCAGAAGGAATTTTGGACCATTCTTCCTTACAGAACTGCTTCAGTTCAGATATATTCTTAGGATGTCTGGTGTCTCTCTTGAGGTCATTCCACAGCATCTCTATTGGGTTAAGGTCTGGACTCTGACTGGGACACTCCAAAAGATGGATTTTCTTTTTTTGAAGTCATTCTGTAGTGGATTTACTTCGATGTTTAGGGTCATTGTCCTGCTGCATCACCCAACTTCTACTGAGCTTCAGCTGGTGCACAGACACCCTGACATTATCCTGTAGGATATCTTGATAAACTTGGGAATTCATTTTTCCTTCAATGATGGAAAGCGGTCCAGGCCCCAAAACAGCAAAGCAGCCCCAAATCATGATGCTCCCTCCACTGTACTTCACCATTGGGATGATGTTTTCATGTTGGTATGCGGTGCCCTTTACATAAATACATAGTGCTGCATGTTCTTCCCAAACAATTCAACCTTCGTTTCATCAGTCCAAAAACATTTTCCCAGTAGCGTTGTGGAGTGTCAAGGTGGTCTTTGGCAAACTTCATGCGTTCAGCAATGTTTTAGTTGGAAAGCAGCGGCTTCCTTCATGATGTCCTGCCATGAACACCATACCTGTTTAATGTTCCCTATCTGTCACTCACTCGACGTTGGTGTCGATGTAGTGACACTAGGGGTCACTCTTGGGAGCCCGAGACACCTCTGGTCTTTGATAAAAGGCCAATGAAAATTGGCGAGTGGTATTTGCATGCCACTCCCCCGAACATACGGGTATAAAAGGAGCTGGTATGCAACCACTCATTCAGATTTTCTCTTCGGAGCCGAACGGTCATGCTCACTGAGCTGAATACTACTGTTCATTCACCTGCTGGATCTGACGGCGCATTTCAGCGGCTTCTCCCTCCTCTGCACTGGTGCACTGCAGAGAACGCCCCTGGGCGCTTCGGCAGAAAAACTAGAGAGTATATTTTCTGAAAGAGCATTTTTCCCCTCTAAAAGAGTATATATTTCTCTAAAAGAGCGCACACACGGAACGTCTTTTTAAAGACGCGTCTTTTTAAAGATGCTTTTCCGATTGTGTGTTATTCCTGGTTGTGCTCGTTATCTCTCGCCTTCTAACGGTCACGATCACTGTCTTTCGTGTCTGGGCACTGCTCACGTGGAGACAGCGTTCGTGGATGGTCACATTCTCATTGCGAGAATGTGTCCATGGCAACGTTGCGGTCGCGGCTCACCTTCGTAAGGAAGCGAGCCACCCCAGAGGCTCCCGCCTCGGTCCTTTTACCCACGGGTTTGAGGCCAGCGCGGCTAGCTCTGGGGGCGATTTGGGGACCCCAATGGGACATCCTCCGCCGGGTATCCCCCCGCGGACCTCCCATTCCCCAGCACGCTCGTCTGCCCCGATCGGGCTTCCGGGTGAGTCCGCCGGCTCGTCTCACGGCGAGTTCGACCTCTTATTCGGAGCCCGCAAAAGTGATGAGCTCTCGAGCGCAGCATCGGAGAGCGGGCTCGTCTAGTCGGAAGCCTCGGCTGGGCTCCTCCCTTCGGGGTCGATCGCCCAGTCACAGGCTGACGCGGAGATGACGACATGCTTTCCCGGACAGCCGCGAGCTTCGGTTAGAGTGGATTTCACCGCTCTTCCCTGAACCCTCGCGGCTCTGTGATTGGTTCCTGGGCTCGCGGCGCCGCTCAAAGCCACGCCCCGCCCCGTTCCTTTCATCCCGGAAGTGCATGAAGAGCTAACAAGGTCGCGGGAGGCACCTTTTACTGCCCGGTCCCGATCTTTTCAGCTTCCCCGCTCTCACTACCCTCGATGGTGGGGCGGCCAAGGGTTATTCGGCAATCCCCCGGTGGATAAAGGCGCTCGCGGTGCACCTATGCTCGCAGAGCGCCGCCACCTGGCGTGGGTGCCCAGAGCCCCCGTCCAAGGCCTGTAGGTTTACGTCGTCTCTGACGGTCAAAGCCTACGGCGCTGCTGGACAAGCCGCCTCCGCCCTGCACGCCATGGCTCTCCTGCAAGTCCGCCAAGGCGCTAAAGGAACTGCACGAGGGTAGTTCCGCCCCGGGATTGATGCAGGAACTGCGCTCGGCGACCGACCTCGCTCTCCGAGCGACGGAGGTCACGGCGCGGTCTCCCGGGCGGACGATGGCCACACTAGTGGTCCAGGAGCGCCACCTTTGGCTCAACCTGGTCGAGATGGGTGAGGCCGACAGGACACGATTCCTTGCTGCCCCCATTTTCCAGGCGGGCCTATTCGGCGACACTGTCGAGGACTTTGCCCAGCAGTTCTCGATGGTAGAGCAGTAGATGGATGCTAGCCGGCTTGTCCTGCCCCGGCGTGGCTCAAGATCCCCCCATCTACTCATCGCCGAGGGCGTCCCCCTGCGGTGACTGCACCGGCTCCGCCGCAGCCCGCCCCTCCGGCCCGACCCCGGCGTGGAGCCCACCGCAGGAAGCCGACGCCACCCGTCTCACAGCCGGCACCGAAGAACCCACAGAGGTCTTCGAAGCGCCCCTGAGACGGGCGACCCAGGGACAACGAAACCCGCTGCTCTGGAGCTGGTAAGCAGATCTTCTTTTTGTTACCTTTTGCATTTAATTGCGCTGCATGCCCAAGTGGCTGCAGTACTCAAGAGCTCCGCAAGAGTGGTTTCCTTGTTCCCTGGGTCACATATTCGGTGTGTACGGCTGGCATCACGACCACCGTCCACCACTCCATTTGGCAGGTTGGCGCTCCAGCGGCGGTCTCCCGCCCTGAGCGCCCAGCTGTGGCACAAATCCGCCCCCGATGTGACAGTCTCCACGGGTCATGAGGACAGGCCTCTTCCTCCCCCGTCCCAGGCTGTTCCGGGGGTGGTCACAAGGAGCCAGGTAAGTGCTTCGATGTCCTCGGACTCAGCACGGCCACGATGTGGTGTGGCACCTCAAGCTCCGCCCCGCCGCGAGGCCCCACCCGCCGGTACATCCGATGACGTTGTCCCTTTGGTCCCCCTTGCGCGGAACTCGGATGCATGGCTTGCGCTTTCCAGTCCGTCGCGAGGGCTGGTCCGGACCATCCGACTCGGCTGCACGATTCACTTCGCTGGGCATCCGCCCAGGTCCAGCGGTGTCCACTTCACCTTGGTGAAAGATGGAAACGCTGCTACCTTGCGCGGAGATCGCTACCCTCCTACGGAAGGACGCGATAGAACCTGTCCCTCCAGCCGAGATGAAGAAGGGGTTTTACAGCCCCTACTTCATTGTACCGAAAAAAGGCGGTGGGTTGCGGCCAATCTTGGACCTGCGAGTACTGAACCGGGCCTTACACAGACTCCCGTTCAAGATGCTGACGCAAAGACGCATTCTAGCGAGCGTCCGGCATCAAGATTGGTTCGCGGCGGTAGACCCGAAGGATGCGTACTTTCACGTCTCGATCCTTCCTCGACACAGACCCTTCCTGCGGTTTGCGTTCGAGGGTCAGGCGTATCGGTACAAGTCCTCCCTTTCGGCCTGTCCCTGTCTCCTCGCATCTTTACGAAGATCGCAGAGGCTGCCCTTGCCCCGTTAAGGGAGGTGGGCATTCGCATTCTCAACTATCTCGACGACTGGCTAATCCTAGCTCACTCTCGAGACGGGTTATGTGCACACAGGGACCTGGTGCTCTCACACCTCAGCCGACTAGGGCTTCAGGTCAGCTGGGAAAAGAGCAAGCTCCTCCCGGTTCAGAGCATCTCTTTTCTCGGTTTGGAGTTGGACTCAGTCTCCTTGACGGCGCACCTTACGAACGAGCGCGCCCAGTCGGTGCTGGCCTGTTTGAAGGCGTTCAAACAGAAAACAGCGGTTCCACTGAAACATTTTCAGAGGCTCCTGGGGCATATGGCGTCCTCGGCGGTGGCCACCCCGCTCGGGTTGATGCATATGAGGCCGCTTCAGCACTGGCTCCAGACTCGAGTCCCGAGACGGGCATGGCGCCACGGGACACACCGCGTGGCCATTACGTCGGTCTGTCACCGTCTTTTCAGCCCTTGGACCGACCTCTCGTTTCCACGAGCAGGTGTTCCACTAGAACTGGTCTCCAGGCGCGTCGTGGTCACGACAGACGCCTCCAAAATGGGCTGGGGCGCTGTTGGCAACGGGCACGCAGCCGCCGGCCTCTAGACGGGTCCGCAGCTGCGTTGGCACATCAACTGCCTCGAGTTACTGGCAATTCTGCTCGCCCTGCGGAGGTTCCGGCCGTTGATCCAGGGCAAGCACGTGCTAGTTCGGACAGACAGCACGGCAGCGGTAGCATATGTCAACCGCCAAGGCGGTCTGCGCTCCCGCTGTATGTCATAACTCGCCCGCCGTCTCCTCCAACGGAGTTAGCAGCACCAAGTCGCTGCAAGCCACTCACATCCCGGGCAACCTCAACACTTCGGCGGACGCGCCGTAACAACAGGTTACCCTCAAGGGAGAGTGGAGACTCCACCTTCAGGTGGTCCAGCTGATTTGGAGTCGATTCAGTCAGGCACAGGTGCACCTGTTCGCCTCCCAAGAATCCTCCCACTGCCCGCTCTGGTACGCCCTCACCGAGGCCTTCCTCTGCATAGACGCGCTGGCACACAGCTGGTCCCCTGGCATTCGCAAATATGTGTTTTCCCCAGTGAGCCTGCTTGCACAGACCCTGTGCAAGGTCAGGGAGGATGAGGAGAAGGTCATCCTGGTAAGCACCCTACTGGCCCGCCCAGACGTGGTGCTCGGACCTCACGCTCCTCGTGACAGCTCCCCCCAGGCAAATTCCCCTGAGAAAGGCCCTTCTTTCTCAGGGAAGGGGCACCATCCGGCACCCGCGCCCAGACCTCTGGAATCTCCATGTCTGGCCCCTGGACGGGACGCGGAAGACCTAAGCTGTCTCCCACCTGCGGTGGTAGACACGTTCACTCAGGCTAGGGCTCCCTCTATGAGGCACCTGTATGCCTTTAAGTGGTGTCTGTTCGCTAAGTGGTGTTCTTCCCATCAGGAAGACCCCCAGAGGTGCGCAGTCAGATCAGTGCTTTCCTTCCTGCAAGAGAGGTTGGAAGGGAGGCTGTCCCCTTCCACCTTGAAGGTGTACGTTGCTGCCATAGCAGCACACCATGACGCAGTCGACGGTGAGTCCTTAGGGAAGCATGATCTGATCATCAGGTTCCTAAGAGGCGCCAGGAGGCTGAATCCCTCCAGGCCACGCCTTGTTCCCTCATCGGACCTCTGTAGTTTTTCAGGGTCTACAGAGAGCCCCCTTTGAGTTTTGCAGTCAGCCGGGCTTAAGGCACTCTCCTTGAAGACTGCCCTCCTGACTGCGCTCACTTCCATCAAGAGGGTAGGTGACCTGCAAGCGTTCTCTGTCAGTGAAACGTGCCTGGAGTTCGGTCCGGGCTATTCTCACGTGATCCTGAGACCCCCGACCGGGCTATGTGCCCAAGGTTCCCACCACTCCTTTTAGAGACCAGGTGGTGAACCTGCAAGCGCTGCCCCAGGAGGAGGCAGACCTAGCCCTGTCGTTGCTGTGTCCGGTGCGTGCTTTACGCATCTATTTGGATCGCACGCAGAGCTTTAGAATCTCTGAGCAGCTCTTTGTCTGCTTTGGTGCACAGCGGAAAGGAAGTGCTGTCTCCAAGCAGAGGATCGCCCACTGGCTCATTGACGCCATAACTATGGCATGTCTCGCCCAAAACATGCCGCCCCCGGTAGGGCTACGAGCCAATTCTACCCGTGGTGTAGCGGCTTCTTGGGCCCTGGCCAGAGGTGCCTCTCTAACAGACATTGCAGAGCAGCGGGCTGGGCAACACCCAACACCTTTGCAAGGTTCTACAACCTCCGGGTGGAACCGGTTTGGTCCCAGGTAGTGGCACGCAACACAAGCAGATAAGCCCGGGATAGCCGGCTGGGTGTATCGCTTGCACATAGCGCCTTCCACCTCCTTTTGAGCTGAAGACGTGCGCTGTTAATTCCCAGTAGTGTTCACAAAAGTTGTTCCCTGGTTGACTTCCTCCGAGCCCTGTGGCAGTCGAGTTTTCGGAGAGACTCACTGCCGGCCCAGTACACGCGCTAACTAAGAGCCCGGTTCTGGGGTAGGTGCACCGCATGTGGCGGTTCCCTGTAAGGCTAACCCCATGCGATCTATATCTTCCGCTAGTTCGTTTCCCTACTGGCAAACTGCGTCTTCCTTGGGCAGAGCCCCTCAGTCTCCATGTTGTAGTAACTCCTCCCCCATTGGGTAGGATCTACCTTGAAGGCTCTCCACATGGTTGGAAAGACCATGTGATGTATTCTTCCACTTAAATATCCCCCCCTCTCTTGGGGCAAGGTGTGGTCTCCGCGGTGTCCTCCCCTTGGGAGGGACACCCCCCGACTAGACCTGGCGGCCCAGTCAGATAATCCCCCTTCTTTTTTAGGGAGTGGAAAAAGAGAAGGGGAAAGAGGCCATGACTGGGTTAAGCCTGTCTCTATCTCTGGGTAGTCGACTTGTCCCCAAAAAGGGCCGTTCGACACTCATAACTGTGTTGGGGGAGGTTACGTGTCGACCTGGTGTGCTGGCTATGAGGCACACAGCAAGTCTGCCCACCACACACCGCCAGTTCACGTAACACAGTTCAGCCTTGTGGCGTTTTGTATAGGGACCCCTAGTGTCACTACATCGACACCAACGTCGAGTGATTGACAGATAGGGAACATCATGATTACTGGTGTAACCTCCATTCCCTGATGGAGGGAACGAGACGTTGGTCCCTCCTGCCACAACGCTGAACTACCCGCTGAAATGGCCGGACCTTATATCGGCTCCTCAGCATAAAACCTGAATGAGTGGTTGCATACCAGCTCCTTTTATACCCGTATGTTCGGGGGAGTGGCATGCAAATACCACTCGCCAATTTTCATTGGCCTTTTATCAAAGACCAGAGGTGTCTCGGGCTCCCAAGAGTGACCCCTAGTGTCACTACATCGACACCAACGTCTCGTTCCCTCCATCAGGGAACGGAGGTTACACCAGTAACCATGACGTTTTCTGTATAGTAGACTCATGAACAGAGATGTTAACCAGTTCCAGTGATTCCTTCAAGTCTTTATCTGTCACTCTAGGGTTCTTTTTTACCTCATTGATCATTCTGCAGTGCGCCCTTTGAGTCATCTTGGCTGGACGGCCACTTCTAGTGTGAGTACCTATAGTACTAAATCATCTCCATTTATAGACAATTTGTCTAACTGTGGACAGATGAATATCTAAACACTTCAAGATAACTTTGTAACCCTTTCAAGCTTCATGCAAAGCAACAATTCTTGATCGTAGGTCTTTTTTGTGAGGCATGGTCCACGTCAGCAGATGCTTCTTGTAAATAGCAAACTCAAAATGTTTAAGTGCTTATTATAAGTCAAAGTAGCTCTAACCCACACCTCCAATCTCGTTTCATTAATTGGATGCCAGGTTTGCCAACTCCTGACTCTTTTGTAGAGTACTCTTATTTGTAGCTTTTGTAGACATAATTAGCCTAGGGGTTCACATACTTTTCCAACCTACACTGTAAATGTTTGAGTGATGTATTCAATACATACAAGAGCAATACAATAATGTGTGTGTTATTAGTTAAAACAGTGTTTGTTCATTACTGTAATGTAGATGAATATCAAACCAGATTTTAATTCAAATTTATACATAAATGCAGATAATTCCACATACTACTTCTTGCCTCTGTGATATAGTTATATATTTTATATGAGAACTGTATTATTATTAAGGGGTGGTAGAGGGTTTGCTGCTGCAAGAGCTGAACTCTGTAGGAAAGACTGTGATATACTATATAGAGGAACTGCTGCGTCACAGTGTTTACAAGCTTCAGGAAGACAAACTACCACACACACACACACACACACACATAAACACATAAAACTGGGATAACAAATGGGTGTTCAAATGTTGTTTTATATAAAACTAATTATAATTTAATTTAACTTAAACATGCATAATAGAGATATTAAATAATTTTCTCAATTGATGGCATCCATCAGATAACCTACCCTAAGCTCACTTCTGGAGACAGTTTTGTACCCAAACTATAGCAAAGACAACACACACACACACAGTCACACACAGACACACACACACACTCTCTCACACACACACACACACACACACACATGTTGGTTTAGCTATCATTATGAGGACTCTCCATAGACATAATGATTTTTATACTGTACAAACTATAGATTCTGTCCCCTACCCCTAACCCTAAACACACACACACACACACACACACACGTTGGTTTAACTATCATTACGAGGACTCTCCATAGACATAATGATTTTTATACTGTATGAACTATAGATTCTGTCCCCTAACCCTACCCCTACCCCTAAACCTAACCCTCACACACACACACACACATGTTGGTGCAGCTATCATTATGAGGACTCTCCATAGACATAATGATTTTTATACTGTACAAACTATAGATTCTATCCCCTAACCCTAACCCTACCCCTAAACCTAACCCTCACACACACACACACACACACACACACACACACACTCTCTCTCTCTCTCTCTCACACACACACACACACACACACACTTACACACAATACACACTCTCTCTCTCTCTCTCACACACACACAAACACACACACACTCTCTCATACACACACACACACACACACTCACACTAACACATACACACACAAACACAATACACACACACACACACACACACACATTCACACATACACACTCTCTCTCACACACACACACACACACACACACACACACACACACACACAAACACACGCACGCACGCACACACACACACACACACACACACACACACACACACACACACACACGAGATTCTTACTGTTGTCTCTCCACCTCCTGCTGACAGCTAATTAGCCAGTAGCTCTGCTGTTCATTCACCTTAACAATGACACTTCCTGTGTGTCTTCATAGTGACATGAGGAATGAACAGGAACACGAACGAACACACACACACACACACACATTCACACATACACACTCTCTCTCTCACACACACATTCACATATACACATACATACACACACACACACAAACACAATACACACTCTCTCTCTCTCACACACACACACACACACACACACACACACAAACACACACACACACACACACACACACACACACACACACACACACACACACACACACACACACACACGAGATTCTTACTGTTGTCTCTCCACCTCCTGCTGACAGCTAATTAGCCAGTAGCTCTGCTGTTCATTCACCTTAACAATGACACTTCCTGTGTGTCTTCATAGTGACATGAGGAATGAACAGGAACACGAACGAACACACACACACACACACACACACACACACACACACACACACACACACACACACACAGCTCATCAAAGAGGATGTTCAGGTCGAGAGCAACACTTCACCTGAGAGCAATCACAATCCTCTGCTTTATATTGAGCAGTTAATGGTTCATATCCAGAGAGCAGGGCATCATGGGAACATGACCAACATCATCAGTGATGATAAGAGAGTTAATGATCTTTCAGCTTAAATACATTATAAGAAATTCACAAGACATGTTTATACAAATTGAGTCGTGAGAAAAGCCCAGAAGTGCTGACACAGGAATCAGAAATATAATATCCTCACTCACAGTTATAAACTACATTATTAAACTAAAATACAGCATGTCTCTGTTTTAGCTTGAGAAAGTCTCATTATTGTGCTGTTAATAATGCTGAATATCATCATGATGAGGGAAGTAGAATAACCCTCTTATAGAATCTCACAGTCTGGTCACTGATGACAAAATCATACAAATGCGGAGGTCTCCTAAACACTTATTTTTTAATGACACTGTCTATAATGCCTGTACTGCATATGTCATACCCTATAAAAGATATTCTGTAACACTTTCTATGAAGCCCATATTTATAATGCAGTGTAAAGGCATTATAATGCATTAGTAATGTCTCACAATACACCTTATAATAAGTAATAACTACTGCAGTTATAATACATTATAAGACATCCTCTATTCATTTGTTGTATTTAAAGCTTTTCTTAAGCGATTAAGCTTAAAGTAATATTTTGAGGAAAATGTATCAATGTCACCACACAATTTGGGCAAGTTAACTACAGAAAAGGTGACTTTAGCTGAAAGGTGAGTAGTTTGCATCCCTGTAATTTATAATTTTTCACACTGCACTTTACATTCCACTCACTTCCATTAATGCACATACAAAATAACATCCCTCTAGTGTGACCAACCTCACATACCACACCTTATAATCCATTTTATGTTCTTTATATAATTATTACCACCTATTTTCATCCTATGTGTTATATTATGTTTTTATAATGCATTATACTCTTTTAAGGTGTTATCGTGAAAATGCATAATAATGTATTATAAAAGAGGTTACTCTTATTTGTGAAAAGATATAGCCGAACGGATTACCTTTATAAGGTATTACAGTATACACAGTCTGTATGTTGGTTGTATATATTCTATACATATGTATAGAGGAACTGCTGCAACACAACACAGTATATTCACCTTATATCAGTATGAAAGCATCTGAATGAATAATGTGATAATGTATAAATGCATGAGTGAGGAACAGGACAGAAAGGTTGGCGATGGGTGAAATATGAATGGTTTGTGAAGTGTTGGCCTTGAGGGA
>NC_059364.1:610000-615000 GCF_019703515.2 Myxocyprinus asiaticus | reverse complement strand
ACTGCTCTCTCTAAAGGCCAAAAGTATACTTCGGTCGTCCGTGTTGCTGAACAGAACGCGCACAGAATGCGTGACGCAAATTTTGTCATGCACGGACTGCGTGTTCTTAAAGTGTGTTCTTCTGTAATTGTGCCATTAACAATCCTCAGTACTCAACAGAAAGACTTACAAATGTACCAGGACCATTAAACCACGTGTTATTATTCACATAAGAAGCTTCATATATATATATATACAGTTCACAATAATGTCTGTGTATTTGTGTCACGGTGAAACGTCATCCTTTACCATCACTAGAGAAATCCAGCAACAGACACCAGAGATAATAGTTTACAACTAATCTTCTTTTCAGTCACTTTGAAGACAAAGCAAGCCACACACACACACACACACACACACACACACACACACACACACACTGAAGGGTCACCTGATACAAGCGAGAGAAGCCCCTTCCCCCTACATAAGCGATTCCCGTTCGATTTCACTTGAGCACCCCCCACAGACGTCACATGATCGTATCTGAGAGATTGATTTTTACTGCACAGTTTTGTCCATACAAGTGAGACAATACCCCCGGTCAGGTAAACGCAGCCATCGCCTCGGGAAAAACAAGAGGCTTTTTGGCTCCATTCTGTCTAGGAGAAATTCCGTAGCACTCTGTGTGTTTTCCATCCGGCGCTCCGAGTGTATCGATCCGTCCGGATCTACTGGAAACATAAAACCAGACCTGCTTAAACACCCATAACACACCATCCCTGAATCTAATGGACTAAATAATGACACTCAAATGAAAGAATGAAAGTGTTTGTGATCTAGTACATCTGAGTTATTAGTGCACATATTATGTGGACAAATGTCCAGAGGTATTTAAAGGATAGATAATATTTCAAATTACTGAATGCGCTGAATATGCTGAAAAAAGAACAAAACAATTCAAAACAATAGAATTAAAGCTGAAGTATGTAACTTTTCATTCCTCTGTTTGTTTTAAACGAACCGTCTCGAGACAATAACATTGACACGACCAATGGTGTGAGTTGGGGGCGGGGCTATCTGTTTGTTTGATCAACGGCCGAAGAGGGGCGTATTCAGAAAGCAGTTTTGAAAATGTTTATCTTTGCAATTCCAAAATAATACACATCAACTTTAAAACCAATGCTCGAATCATTTTAATTTTTTAATACCTTAAAAAACTAAAATATTTGTATTTTAGTAAAGATAATAATGACAAATACTATTTAATAGTATAAAATTGGGCATTCCCAAATGCGCTCTAAGTCCTCATAGTGACTCGCCTCAATCCGGGTGGCGGAGGACGAATCTCAGTTGCCTCCGCGTCTGAGACCGTCAATCCGCACATCTTATAACGTGACTTGTTGAGCGTTACCATGGAGACGTAGCACGTGTGGAGCTTCACGCTATTCTCCGCGGCATCCACGCACAACTCACCACGCGCCCCACTGAGAGCGAGAACCACATTATAGTGACCACGAGGAGGTTACCCCATGTGACTCTACCCTCCCTAGCAACCGGGCCAATTTGGTTGCTTAGGAGACCTGGCTGGAGTCACTCAGCACACCCTGGATTCAAACTAGCGACTCCAGGTGAGACAGTTAGCGTCTTTACTCGCTGAGATACCCAGACCCCCAATGACAAATACTATTTAATTTACACAGTTATTATTGCAGCCTACCATCAGAATTAAATCTCCCTAATGTATCTTCCCTCATATACCAAATACTTTTAAAAGAGGCGCGTTGGTTATTTTTGCATTAAAATCGCCTTTATTCACTCTCACATGGCTGCGAGCACTGTCCTCCTCCTCTCTTTCTTTCACGTGCACACAGAGACCGAGGGAGAGATATATCACATGAAGATGGTTAAGCGGAGTTTCTTGCTTGTTTTTTGTGTGTCAAAATTACAGACAGCATTTTAGAAAAATCACCGATTAATCTCGCGCTCACACACAAGAGTCTGAGAAAAATAGCAAGTCAAATTAAAATGTGCGAATCTATAATATGCGTGATAACAGTAAACAGCATGTCAGCGTCCTCGTCTAACTCAACGTGATAAGCAAAATCTCAAACATAAAAAATAAAGAAATCATGAAATGTCCACCAATAACAGCCTCTTTGCACAACTGCGTGAAGATGATGCACGCCAAACTTACAGTATTCTGCTTCTAACGCAAGTGCGCTGGCTGTCGCGTGGAAGAGTGCTTGTGGGTTTCTTTTTCTTGGATCTTCAATGGTCATGAAAATTCAATAACATCATAACCACGCACTGCAACACTGTAAAAACCTCTTAAAATGGCATACCTTGTTGATGCTTTATAACAAGACCATCAAGCAGCTGCATGGCTCTGCGTTAATGTGTAATAGACCAGAAGAAATGTCAACAGCTAGAAATGTATCAAATGTCTGTCGTGGTTGTGCAAAATCCATGGCAAAGCACGTTCCCAAAAATCACTGTACTATAATCATAAGTTTGCATTTCTCACGGCCATCTATGATAGTGCTCTTGCATGCACACGAGCAAACACATAGCGTGTAATGAGAGAGAGCACATCCATGGCGGTGATATATTGTATGTGTAGACTTATATATAAGTAGAGGGGTCTTCAAGATACAAAAGTTTGGGAAACACTGGTCTGGTGCATATTTTCATAGAAAAACAATAAAAATAAAACAGCATATACAGACACAGAATTGCTTCTTAGTGGTAGTTTATGTCATATAACATATATTAACACTGTATAACTTTCATGAATATCCCATTAAGCATTATTGCATTATACAACACTTAATAGACAGTTAAAACTGAAAATGCATTAATGTAGTTATGAATATCCTGAAAGTTTGATTTGAAAGATTTAAATGTTGATGAACTAGCTACTAATCTGTTAATAATTAGTCATACCTTCAGTATATGTTTGTTAATGGCAAATGGAAGTTCTATCAACCAGAACACCGACTGTGCTCCTAAATACCGCTAAACGCCAATTATTAAAACATAAACGTAAAACAGAGCACTGCAATAATATGATGTGGTGATGTATATAGTGGGGGTGGATCTTCACATCTTGTGTGTCTATAATAGCTCTTGGTGTCGGGTTGTTACTATGGTAACCAGAGAGTGGCAGCCATGTAAAGATCACAGGTCAATTAGACAGTATCTTATTTCTGTCGCTGGAAATAATGATGCGGCTCTCAAGACAGCATGAAAAAACAGAAGGACAGGGCCAAGTCGCAACATGCCCCTTAAGTTAAGAAAACCCTTAGTTGTTACTGTAAGTCTATTGTCACTCAGGGTTTTCTCAACTTAAAGGGGGTTCTTAGAACCAGCAGCTGGTTTTATTTTGTTCCCAATCATGTCAACTGTATCTGAGAAACATTTTGTGTTGATACAACAAAGCAATCAAAAGTTATAACATTACAAATATAATTAATCATAGTGTCCAAAAGCCTCTCCAAACAAATAAAACATAATAATTGTACATAAGAACTAATTACACATGCAAACACAACAATGACTAAAGGTTTGCACAGCATGCAGACATGATTTTAGTAATGAGATTTCACAGAATGAGTTTCATTCTGTGTCATTTGAGTCATCATTGAGTCTGTATCATGTATTTGGCGCCATCTCCTGGTGGTCATATGTAACATTGTGCTTCATGTGGATTATCTAATGATCTATGCATCTGATTATCTTGTGTGTGGACTCGTTTGAAAGATAATCACCTCCTCTAATGATGTGTGATATTTTATGTTCCGTTTATGTTTCATGAAGTTATAAGAGAAAACGCGGCATATAAGCAACACTAACATAATTGTCAAAGACATATACTTAGCTATTATTCGCTATATTTTTGTCTGTGAGTAAATAACAATAACAAACTAAATAACAAATAGGCTGGTTGTATTCTACTCTTTGAGAGCTTTCCAACAACATGACACATGGATATTTGATGAGTTTGATAATTTTACTGATTACAATAATACGTACAGTGCAAATTTTTGTATAACTTCTC
Organism: Myxocyprinus asiaticus; assembly: GCF_019703515.2. Classification (NCBI taxonomy): domain Eukaryota; kingdom Metazoa; phylum Chordata; class Actinopteri; order Cypriniformes; family Catostomidae; genus Myxocyprinus; species Myxocyprinus asiaticus. The sequence continues at coordinate 610,964 of NC_059364.1, read as the reverse complement.
AAAACTGAACACTTCTGATTTGTCTGCAAATTTCAAAGCACTCGTTATTAATATTTTGACGATAATTTTTTTTTCTCGCAGGTTCGTCTGAGCTTAAAGGGTTAAAAGCCAACATGAAATCAAAATTGCCTCTTTACTTTCTTGATAGATGTTCCTGATCTTGTCGTGCGCAATTCATCAAATGTTTATCAAAATCGATCATGAAATTGTTACAGCTAGCTCCGCCTCTGAGATGACTTTCCATTTCAGCTGACATCATCAAGCCATCTTATTTTATAACCACCTGTCACAATGAGACACTTTACACCATCCAATCAATTCACACATGTCTCGCCCTAAATATTTTTCTTGTTCAATGTCCTATTTCACTCACCATATTATGGATGTAAAATAGGTTGCAATGTTTTAAAATAACATCCTGTGCACTGAGAGCAGCACAAATACAGTATATCTAGTATAAACAGTACAGCAGATTCACCATCGGTTGTACACATTTCTACCCATATATATCAATTTAATCGGTCTATCACCCATGCACCCCTAGATAAGTCATGCACAAAGCTGTCTTCGCATTTTTTAATGATTCTATAGCTGGGTTTCCATCGAAATGTTTCGCATTTTTAAGCGCATTTCTAAAAATTAGCCTAAAGAAAATATGAATTGGTGCTTTTCCATCCATTACGTCACGTGCATTATCTTGATGGAGACCGGGGAGAGTTTTATTTGCAGTATTGGAACAACTGTACCTTGTTTTATTAAATGTTGCCAGGAGACGCTACAGAATAAGTGTAATATCTGATGAGGGCTGAAATGGCTGGGAGCACCCGTGCTCAAAACTATTCTAGCGGATTGTCCGAATTTCAAGGGCTATGTTCAATGGATTGTGTGCCAAGGTCTGACCTTTCGTTTGGCCAGTTACACCAAGTTATCACACACTCGTGCACATTATGTGCACAAATGGTCC
>NC_059364.1:567500-605000 GCF_019703515.2 Myxocyprinus asiaticus | reverse complement strand
GATGCTGTCGATTGAGCTGAACTTGTACTGATCCTGGAATATTCCTTTAAGATTTAAGTTTGAAAATCTTCTATTAACTTACATAGTCAAAATCTAACCAACAACAATTGCATCATCATAATATTTGCATAAGTTTACATTTGAAAACATTAATATTGCTACGTTTACACCTCTCAGTTACACTAGTATGTTTTTTTCCACCTCCGAAAACCATGAAAGACGAGAAGTACACAGCCTTGTACCTTGCCTTTATGTCTGATTTTCAAATATTTTTTACTTCAAATCAAAGTGTGGAATGTTGTGATTCAACTCGGAGCTGGTTGGTTTAGTTCATGGTTTATAACTCTTTATGAAGGATTTTATGAAATCACTATAAGAAGAACCAAGACGGCTGGGCGGGCACTGTTGCGCTCTACTGCATTTGGTATATTTAACCATCTATCTAAAATTAGTGGTCGACCGATATATCGCAGAGGCCGATAAATCAGCCGATATTCTGACTTTTTTAATTATCGCATCGGCCGATAAATTTTCCTGTTTGGCCAATTTGTTTCTTGAGGCCGCTGAGAATCACCTGTTAGCATGTGAAGCTACTGAGACATGTAAACAACCAGTCACGGTTCGTTTTGTTGTTACATGCCATCGTGTCACTACAATAACAGACCAGTGTACAACACAGTCTCATTTAAACGGTCCGCATATCAGAGCCGCAGCAGACGCGTTTGAGCTCATAATGTTAAAGTGCTCGACCATTTCATTCTCCCTCTCTCTCCTCAACAGTTCCCTGTTACTTTTATCTGTCTTATCTAATGATAAAAAGGCAAATATCAATAACACTAATATCATATATGTCTGAAAATATGCACAGATCTCATTTAAACAGATGTAATAAACCAACCTCACAAAACTTGAGCAGATCCAGCATCCTGTGTAGCACTCATTTATTATCCTCTAAAGCACGTATTCTAACAGTCTCTCCTCAACAGTTCCCTGTAACTTGTCTAATGATAAAAGGCAAATATCAATAAAACTTGTATTATATCCCATTTACAAATATGCAGATATCTTGTTTAAACAGATGTAATTCACGAACCTCATGAAAATCCAGCGTTTTCTTCCCATCGAGTGCTCGTCTAATATCTTCCTCTGAAGGATCAGAATCAAAAGTTCCTCTGATTCACAAATCATGACGGCAGTCCAAGCAGGTGATCCAGGCTGTTTAAACTGTCAGGAGATTGCTGCTCGCACTGGATCCACACAAGCGCGTGAGTGCAACCAAAGACTTTCTAGCAAGTCAGTCCACTGTCAGCAATGTTTTTAACGCTCTCGAGAGGCTATTTCCAGTCATGACAGTGCAGCTCCTATCTACTTGAATGGAGAAAGACTGAAATCTCCAAAATGGTTGGTCAAGATTATGATCAAAGAACATATTTCAAATCAGCAGTAAAATATGACAACACTGGTATCATATATGGTGCTTCTTTACCTCAGATTACACTAAAAAACGCAATTTTTCCCAGCTTTTATAGCTAATGCATATGCGCGTTCTTGAGTTCAGGCGATGTCTGTATCTAAAAGGTGATTGGCTGTTTTACCTGTGAGGCGGGACTTCCTTTCTACATCCGTTGACCGTTGGCCGCAGTTGGGCATTCTAATTTTTCCCATTCATTTTTATAGAAGTGGTCCATCTCTGCTAAATAGTCTGTGGTGCAACTTCAAAGTAAAAGCGCTTCACGTGTGCTATAAGTAAATGTCTTATTCACTATCACTGTATGTACAATTGTTTTGATTCTGTATTTTTTGAGTAAATGCGACTGCTAACGTGGACATGCCATCCATGGACTACTGTGTGTACTGTTATTTCCTTCTCCCTAATATATTAACAATTTCTTCATGTGCAAATAAATTACTAAAATTTGATGACTAAACAGAAGTCAGAAGAAACTGCTATCTATCATTTAAAATACAATATTATTTTTTACATTATTTTTTACAAAGTAAAATTTTTGTGTGAAATTGTAGAGTTTATTATTATTTTTAGCAATTTTATTTTTATGTTATTTACTATATTAAAGTGTGTGATATATCGGCCACCCTGCTCTCTGGATATCGGCATCGGCTATTAAAAAACCCACATCGGTCGACCAATATCTAAAATGCAAATCTAGTTTCTTCCTATAATGCAACGTCTCTTTTGCACGTTTTGGATTGAAATACTCATCAAATAACCCCAAATCTATTTGAGACTGCTGACTAGTTCAGACTAAAAGCACTCAGGTTAACAGTGTCCGGCTCCAGATATCTAGTGAAGGGAAATGAAGGAGTGTGAACTCTCTCTCTGACCCACAGCTCTTGTATCCTGCTCACTGAAGTCAAATGGACTTTAAGTGGAAGGAAACAGAGAAGGGAGAGAATATTTCCTCATGAAGACCTGATGGATGTGAGCGAGGAAATAAAAGCACTGCAACTCAAAACGCTGATTTCAACTTGCCCAGTTACACATGGAGAAATTATGAAGTGCACTAATGGAAAAGACAGTCATGTAATATTAAGATGGCAGCACCAGTTCCCGTTAATGTCTGAACATTGTGAACAGTAGATGTTTCGTGGTTTCCCCAACAGGAGGAGAAAACTAGGTCAGGATGAATGCCGAACGCAGTGTCATATTAATACTCTCAATTTCCCCCCAGTAACAAGTTCACCAGTGAGCATGCTTTTTTCATCTATCCGCTCTCTTTATCGACATTTCAATTATAGCAAGAGGCTTGAGGGAAGATCCAGAATCTTCTAGACCCAGCTGTGTTTTTGGCATTGTTCGTCCTCTTCATCACCACATAAGCTTCTACTAGTGTTTGCTTATTGATACTGCTAAAGCCCACTTACCAATAGTTTTACTGATTTTAAGATATTAACATCATTATCGTAAGAGTTAAAAAATTGTTAAAGGTGTTTTGAGCGATTTTTTTCATGGAAGGACTTGCAAAAAAATGTCATACTCAATGAAAGATATCAATGAAATAAGTGTTGTGAGATATCTCACCGGTCTCTGTGACAGCTCTAGACTGTAAACAACAAATAAAAATGTGTCCGCGATCAATGGCGCTTTCAACAAGTCAATAATTTTGCTCATTCTCATAGTATTGTAGTTGCAGTGAATTATTGAGGCTTAATGCCATTTTTATGCCATGTTGTTCATAACAGTTGTCAGTTGAGGGTGCTATTTTACTACTGATGTTTTTAACAACCGTTTCTGCTCGATATCGGTCTCAGTAAAGCTCATTTGCTATTTCTAGAGTGCAGGGTTTTGGAAAGAGTGGGCGTGGCTAATCCAACAGCTCAGCTAGTATGGTTACAATCACTTACAGCACCTTTAAGTTCAAGTTTATGTGTCTGTCAGAGTTTAAAATTAAAAACCCAACCAACTCAACTCTTTGCAGACTTAAAGGAATAGCTAAAAACCATGATCAAAGTCTTTCTAGCAAGTCAGTCCACTCTCGTGTGGCTATTTCCAGTCATGACAGTGCAGCTCCTATCTACTTGTATGGAGAAAGATAGAAATCTCCAAAACGGTTGGTCAAGATTACGATCAAAGAAAATATTTCAAATCAGCAGTAAAATCTGACAACACTGGTATCATAAATTGTGATTCTTTACCTCAGATTACACTAAAAAATGCAATTTTCCCGGGGACTGGGTAGCTCAGTGAGTATTAACGCTGACTACCACACCTGGAGTCGTGAGTTCGAATCCAGGGTGTGCTGAGTGACTCCAGCCAGGTCTCCTAAGCAACCAAATTGGCCCAGTTGCTAGGGAGGGTAGAGTCACATGGGGTAACTTCCTCGTGGTCACTATAATGTGGTTCTTGCTCTCGGTGGGGTGTGTGGTGAGTTGTGCGTGGATGCCGCGGAGAATAGCGTGAAGCCTCCACATGCGCTATGTCTCCACGGTAACGTGCTCAACAAGCCACGTGATAAGATGCGTGGACTGACGATCTCAGACGCGGAGGCAACTGAGATTCATCCTCCGCCACCCGGATTGAGGCGAGTCACTACACCACCACGAGGACTTAGAGCGCATTGGGAATTGGGCATTCCAAATTGGGGAGAATTGAAAAAAAAATAATTCCCAGCTTGTATAGCTAATGCATTGATTGACAAGTGATGTCTGTATCTAAAAGGTCAATGTCAATGTCAAAATGTATCTATATAGCACAATTTATACAACAGGCGTTGACCAATGTGCTTTAAAACAAAATCTATTAAACACAATTCTACAGTATAATAAGACTTAACAACAAATAAAACAGTAAGACAAAACACACATTTGACAACATTAAAATCCAAAGAGAAAAAATACGTTTTTAGCAAAGATTTAAAAACCAACAATGTCGGAGCAGATCTTATGTGTATTGGCAAACTGTTCCAAAGCTTGGGTCCAGCTATGGCAAAAGCACGTTCACCACTTTGCTTCAGTCTAGACCAAGGTACAATAAGCAGTCGTTGAGTCCTCGATCTAAGGGATTAAATATACTAAGTAGATCAGAGAGATAAGATGGAGCTAAGTTTTTTAAGGACTTATAAACAAATAAGAGAATTTTTAAATAAACTCTGAAGTGGACTGGTAGCCAGTGTAGTGAGGCTAAGATAGGTGTAATGTGTGGACCATTTGGACCAGTGATGATGAGTTTATTCCGTAATACAGGGAATTACATTAGTCTAAACGGGACGTAACAAATGCATGGATCACACTTTCAAAGTCTCTTGTAGAAATTAATGGCTTAACTTTAGCTAAAAGATCTAGCAAGTTAATTTATCTGTTTGTCTAACTTATGATCGCTGTCAAATAAAAATCCCAAACTCTTTACACACGTTTTAACTTGGGACCAAACAAGATAATCTCAGTTTTATTTTCATTTAAATGTAAAAACTTTGAGGACATCCATAATTTTATGTCCTTTAGTCAGGCCAATAAAGGATCGAGAACATTTTTAACTGTGCATCTCAGAGGCAAATAAATCTGGGTATCGTCAGCATAACACTAGAAGGATACACCATGTTTCCTAAAAAATAGATCCGACTGGAAGCATGTATAAGGAAAAAAAAGAACAGGGGCGAGAATGGAACCTTGGGGAACCCTCCAAGGAAGATACAGAGGATGTGAAGTTACCTAGGCTGATTGAAAACCTTCTATCTGTCAGATAAGAATGAAACCATTTGAGAACAGTTCCCTTCATACCCTCACAATGCTCGAGACGAGAAATGAGGATGTTATGGTCGACCATATCAAATGCTACACTGAGATCTAAAAGAACAAGGATTGCATTATCACAACAGTCAACAGTTAATAAAATATCATTTAAAGCTTTTAACAAAGCAGACTCTGTACCATGAAATGCTCCGAAACCTGACTGAAATGTCTCAAATATAGAATTTGCATTCAAGAAAGATTGTAATTGTAACAGAACTGCTTTTTCCAAATCTTTTGAGATGAAGGGCAAATTCGAAATAGGTCTATAATTTGTTAAGTCAACAGGATCAAGGTTCGGTCTCTTAAAGGGATGGTATCACTATAGTGTGCTTAAAGTGATCAGGTAGGGTACCTGTGTTAAGACATTTATTTATTATGGAAAGAAGACTGGGCCCCACTGTGTCGAAGAGCTGCTTGATAAGATGTGAAGGGATAGTATCATTAAACAAGATGTAGGTTTAAGTTGAGCAATAATTTCCTGAAGAGAGGAAAGAGAGATGGACTCATACTCACTCCAACCAGCAGTACAAACAGGGTTATAGGCAGCTGGCAGGATCTGTGATCCCTGACCAGCAATCTTATCAACAAAAAATCTGCGAAATTCTCACAGATTGTAGCAGATGACTCTTGGTGAGCTTTACCGAGTTTACTGAAGAAAAAAGAATTCTCGGTTTATGACAGTTCATTGCAATAATGTCAGAATAATATTTAATCTTTGCAGCCTTTACTGCTTTCTGAAAGTTTCTGAGAGTGTCCTTTAGAGCTTCATAGTGCACCTGTAGCTTGTCCTTTTTCCATTTTCGCTCAGCTTGTCGGCACAACCGACTAAGAGAACGTGTGGTAACATTTAATCATGGCTCAACTTTAGGTTTAGGGTGTTTAGGTTTTAATGGTGCAACAGAATCTAAAATACTTAAACAAGTGGAATTAAACAATTTAAAATGATCATTCACACGTAAATGGGGCATTTGAGAATTGCTGGCTTCTTTATACATCAGAGAGAAATCTTCACTGGTAGTGGGGCTAAACGTTCAGGACCGTCAATCCGCGCATCTTATCACGTGGCTTGTTGAGCGCGTTACCGCGGAGACCTAGTGCGTGTGGAGGCTTCACGCTATTCTCCGCGGCATCCACGCACAACTCACCACGCGCCCCACCGAGAGCGAGAACCACATTATAGCGACCACGAGGAGGTTACCCCATGTGACTCTACCCTCCCTAGCAACCGGGCCAATTTGGTTGCTTAGGAGACCTGTCTGGAGTCACTCAGCACGCCCTGGATTCGAACTGGATACCACTAGGTGTGCTAGTCAGCGTTTTTACTTGCTGAGCTACCCAGGCTGATACTTAGTATCAGAGACATGTAAACCATATGATAAAACCAGGTCTAACATGTGGCCCTGAGTATGAGTAGGGCCATTCACCCACTGGGTAAGATCAAATGAATCAATAAGCTTTACAAATTCCTTAGAATGTTGAAGCCCCCAAGAATTAAAAGACTATCATGATTTGGGATAGTTCCACCTAGAAAGTCCACAAACTCATCGTTAAAATCCTTGTTAGGTTTTGGAGGTCGGTAAACCAGCACGATCACACGTCTTGCAGTCGGCGCTCTGCGACTCACAGTCCAGTTTTTCATCATGCTGGTGCAAACACTTCCAAGACTGTAGTGTATCAACTACACGACCGTAACGTCCATTACAGCTACCTTTAGCGTCATCCCATTTCTAAAGGATCGCCTAAAATGCATCTAACAATTCAGATAACGAAATTCATTCACAAACTCGTGCAGTTCATTCTTCATAACATGTCAACAAACATTAAAGAATATATGCCCTCCTCTTGCGCTCTCTCTCTATTTCATTGGCTCATCGGGGCGGTGCGCACAAGACATCAATATATTAAGCAGTTTTGTAAAATGTCGTAGCATCTCGGACTCGTCTCGTTCTGTCGAAGGAGTGCGCACACAACAAGACCTTTCGTCGTGAGATCTGACACTTCAATCAATATGAGTTTCAATGACTTATTCAGAAGCTTTTACATTTGGTCCACCCAGCCTTAAATATTCATTTGCATCCTTGAGTGTGACAGACTGACAAGTGAAAAGTGGCCAGATTTCAGCAACAGAAGTCGATAGTTGTGACATTTCTAGCCATTATCAAGGTGTGCCGCTGACTTAAGCTAACATGATCTCAGACCAGTGTGCAAAACTGAACACTAACACATCTATACTAACTAAATGTCTAAGACAGCTCAACCAGTGAGATACTGGTGTGCTTTAAAATGGGATTAGTTATGGTAAATTAACATTTTGGAGCCTCGGCACATTAGTGAGGCCCAGAAGGCAGCTTCAGGCCAAGAATGGAGGAATCTCAGATCTCTTATTCCCTGAGAAAAAGGATCAGACGGCCTGTGATTTACAAAACACTCCTGTGGATCAGTTCTGTTCAATTCACCAACGGCAAAATGGTTGATGGATCAGTCAGGCACATGAGATTAGTTCTGGTGAGTTAGCATATGGGATAACACATGTTAGAGTGGTCTAAAACGTCCCGCATGGTGTGCCTGCTGCTTCTATTGATTTCTGCTTCTTCACTGATTCTGGATACTTGCATGCCTGGGAGCAAAACTCTCTGAGATAATCCATTTTTATCCCCCACAGTGCGGTTTGTAATAGCAAATACAAAAATTAATAAAATAAAAAAAAAGAATCATCAGATGTAATTATCGAGAACCATCAAGCCCTCTATGTGATAAATGACATATATTAAAATGTAATGAACTATAACATGTTCAGGTAATGTATAAATAACCGTTTATTACCAAACAAAGTACAAAATATGTTTGTAGAATGAGACAGTCAATAAAGGAACTATTTCAAGAAAAAAAAGAAAAATAGATGCATTTCAATTAGTACTGTCAGTCAATAAAAAATGTTAAATCGCAAATAATCACATAAGTTTTTGTAGTTAATTGCGACCAATCGCAGACTTTAAAAGTACTGAAATTTGACACTGTATAGTATATACTTCTATACTTGTCAGAATGCATTTATTTCTATTTTAGGAAAGAAAAGAAACAATATGTAACAATATAATATTTTATTAAAGAGCACCTATTATGGTTTTTCAAATATGACCTTTCATGTAGTGTGTTATATAGCTGTTTGTGAATGTAAAAAAGTCTGCAAAGTATCAAAAATCAAAGTGCAGGACAAATGGAGTTATTGACTCCCAAAAGAAAGAACCAATTCTGAACACCTGAAACGAGTCGTTAGTAATTCCAGACTTACTTTCTGTACTAATCTATGTAATTTGCTAACAAAAAACCCACCTCTGGTCTTCATTGGCTGCTCGTGAACAGCTTTGACCCGCCCTCAAACACTACACTAAGCGGTAGACCAATCACAACAGACTGGGGCATCTGACCAATCAGAGCAGAGTATGCTCTCTGAAAGGAGGAGTTTAGAATGAATCCTTTAGAACGGATCACTGAACGAGTCGTTTTTGACACTGGGAAAAAAAGGTAATGCTGCAATTTAAATTCTGAGCAAATTAAAGTGTTTTTTGACCTTGGATGCATGTAAATCTATTGTATGAGACCTTTAAAACAAAATTAGGCACGATTAAAAACCATAATAGGTGCTCTTTAACATTTTCCAAACAAAGCCTTCCACAGTATAAAGATAAAAATGCGCTAAAAAAGTCTAAGTGGGAGTTTGACTAACTGAAAGAACTAGTCTCCACATAGGTTGCATATTCATTGCAATGGGCATTAAATCTTTTAAACTCTCATCCTCCACCATATTAATCTGCCGGTAGTGACTATCCTCTTTATTACGTGAAGCTGCGTTCATGATTCATGTCAGAGCGTCAACACCAGCACCGCTTTGAACTCACCATGAAAAGCACTTGCAAACAAAAACGTCTCATTCTGTGTTTTGGTGATAGTTAAGATTTGGTGTGCTTCTGAGGTAATTATAATGTGCCTTACGTAAGCTGAAAAAACGTGATTTCAAGGCCCATCTGGGCTTGTTTTGTACATCAAATAGTGTTAAGAGTGTCTTTCTCCATCATTTTATCACTGATACAGAAGCACTGTCAGAGATTCTCCTCCGTGGCTCTATCATAGGAGAGAGTTTAACGATCAACTAGCGTGTTAAGAGCGTGTTCCGCCCATAGAATGTCTATATGCTATGTTATGCTAAGCGTGTAGGCTCTTATTGTTAGAAGGGCTCTGTGGTGCTGTGTCTGTTTGTGATGTGTCAGTGTAATGACCATGGGTGGACACATTACAAAGGTTCAGCCCTTCACACAAGTGTTCATGTTGTTTTAATGGTAAATGCGTTAATCACGATTAAGAAAAATTAACACGTTAAACTTTTTTAATTAATCGCATGCGTAAATGCGTTAATTCTGAATTAAAAGTGTAAATTATGGAATAATATTAAATAAATTGGTATACATTTTCTGACATGAAACCTGTCAAGAAAATGTCCTGATCATACTTAACCCCAAATCAATAAAAATTGAATATATATAAATATTTTTTTTTTCATAAAGAAAATGAAACCTAAATTTAGGACCATTATGACTTTTTGTATTGTGACATTATTTTCAGGACACTTTTACACCTCAATTCTCCCTTACTAGAATGCATCCCGACGTTTTACTTTTAATTTCTTTTTTAACAATTTAAACAATTTTTTGTTTTATTTAAAATCAACTTAATTAAAGGCAGTACAACGGGAGTACTGCAATGATGTCTAAATACTTTATATTTTAATTAACATATCATTTTTCTCACATTGTAGTAATGAGAATTGTGGGTAAAATGTGTGCAAATGTCATGAAAATAATGTTACAATGTAAAAAATCTCAATGGCACTAAAAATAGGCTTAATTTTCTATATGCATTGTGAGATGACTTGGTCTTGTTAAATTGTCATCTCAAGTTATAGGTTTGTTTTGTGGTCATATCACCCTGCTCTAACATCTGGTCACATCTAATGCCATTTAGCCAAAGTAACATTATCACTGTGGAGCCAGGGGTGGACTGGGAAGAGAAATTGGCCCAAAAGCAACTGGCCCAAAAGGGGGTGGGGCGCAAGCTGTCCTTTTCTGCATATCGCTGCCCCCTTCGGCATATCGCGGCGCCGTTTTGTGGCCCGTTCTGCATAACGCGGTGGCTCATTTCAGTTTATCGCAGCCTGCGGGCAGGCCGGTTCTCCCGATGGCCAGTGCGCCCCTGATCGGCCCCAAAGTGCGTCGGCCCACTGGGAAAATGCCAGTATGCCAGATTGCCATTCCAGCCCTGTGTGGAGCCGTGAGGAACCCGTTTCATCTGGACAGAAAGAGTGCATGAAAGTCAAGTCCTTAAATGTTTGTGTCAACTGAAGCTTGAACAGACACAGAGAGAGACAGAAGAAAGAGAGACGCCATCTCAGGACACTGCACATGTTGTTCTGCTGTGACCCAGAGTGGACATTCAGAGCTTAAGGTTTCGTTCTGTGTTCTGTGAGTAATTACTGCATCCTTCACATCAGTAACGACACTCACAACACACACACATAAACACAGCTGCATCTCTTTGTTCCACCAGCTACTGTCTGCGGTAGGACAGACGCCAGTCTGAATCAAGACAGACGACTGCACCGCTCAACAAAAGAAGCTTCGCCGTTCACTTGGCCCATTTCCCCGAGCGATCAGCACCGGTGCTGGCTGCTTCATGTGGGAGTTTCAGCGCTTCAACAGTGAACTAAACGAGAACCTATGACGAGAACAACATAAATAACAACACAAAAATACAAACTGGAACATAGAAAGGGAAAGAAAACCAACCAACTCCATCTAATCAGAATAAAAACACATACAAATAAAAGAAACTCAAGGCCAGAAACACTCAGGGGTCGTGTGCTGGAGAACTGCTGTGCAATGCACTATTGAGACAGATACTGTGCATTCTTGAGCAGCTCACGCTCCAGTGAACTCTTCAACCGTAACCTCCCGTGAACGATCCAGTCGAGACATTGACATTTCTCCAAGGAGCCGCTGGATTCAATTCCATCCTGCATATTCTCTCCTGCTAACACAAACCCTCCATATCTTTCTGTATGAGCTCAGCTCGTATAAACCAAACCACAAAACACCCTCGTTTATATCACTGAGAAGGAAACATAGTGGTAAACAGCAGAATCTAACTAACATTTTCTATGAAGCCCATATTTATAATGCATTGTAAAGGCATTATAATGCATTAGTTATGTCTCATAATACACCTCATAAATAGTTGTAACCACAACTATAATACATTATAATACTTACCTATTCATAGTTATACCTTAGAGTATAATGCATTATAACACAAGCAACATCCAGTTTTATCTGCAGAAGTTATAATGTATTATATATATTTGTAATATATACTGTATAATAGGTGTGCTTTAAGTAAAGTGACAAAAGCAATGTCCTTCCAGGGCATGCAGAGTGACTCCAGCCAGGTCTCCTATGCAACCAAATTGGCCCGGTTGCTAGGGAGGGTAGAGTCACATGGGGTAACCTCCTCGTGGTCGTGATTAGTGGTTCTCGCTCTCAATGGGGCGTGTGGTAAGTTGTGCGTGGATCGCGGAGAGTAGCATGAGCCTCCACATGCTGTGAGTCTCCGCGGTGTCATGCACAACGAGTCACGTGATAAGATGCGCGGATTTACGGTCTCAGACGCGGAGGCAACTAAGACTTGTCCTCCACCACCTGGATTGAGATGAGTAACACGAGGACCTACTTAGTAGTGGGAATTGATTATAATGAAGTTATAATATTGGAAATAACTGTACACATAGAAGCTTAATAAATGACTTACGCCTTGTGGCTATAATTTTGAAACAGCGAGTATTTTAACGTTTACAGACTGGCCCAAATCACTTCCATCGTAAGTGCTTTTATTTGAGATAAACGAGGGATGAGTTGAGAATAACCTATGTAGTAATCTACATTATGCCACAAGAGCTGTCAATTAAGCTCAACTTGCACTGAACACAGAATATTCCTTTAAATGCTGCACAGGGACTCTACTGTTCTCTCTTCAGTGTGATATTGACAGTTTGACAAAGGAAAGCAGCGCTGGGTTTTGTCCCTGACCCTCACACAGAGCGGGCATGTGGGCATGCATTCCTAAAGCTCAAGTTAATTAATACAAACTCTGGCCAGGATGCGCAGTCATACTTCAGCATGTCAGAGAGTGTCTGCGACAGCTGCTGTATCTTCAGACTGGTGATGAAATGGGAATTTCCAACAATATAAGCAGATAGAGGACCAGAGGGGAAAATGAGAGGGAAACATTGAAGCTATGTACAGTATTACTATTACTGTTTCTGCAGTTTATACTGTAGAACATACAATGTGCACGGTATGCAATTTCTTTGTATGTATGGAAAACCCAGATGATCTACAGTCATACATTTGCCAGAATGTGCAGTATACAACAGAGCACGATGAAAGCTATATCATCTTGACTTAAAAATATAAGTCTATATTTTGACTCACTATTTGATCAAACTGCGAATAGATCTTATGGGTTTTTGAAGAGTCAGAGTGCACGTGTGTACATGCTCAAGTGCGCCGGGGGAATCCCGGAGTGTGACGTAAGAGGGAAATCCCAATACTGCAGCGCAATGCCGCAGAAGAACGCAATGTAAAGTTGAGGACACAAACACGGCAGCAACTGTTGGACATATGGAAATAAAACAAAACAATGGATATAGAAAATGAAGTCCCGCCTTACAGGTAAAAGAGCCAATCACCTTTTAGATACATACATCACCTGGCAATCAACTCGAGAACTGGCATTAGCTGTACCAGCCTGTTTTTTAGTTTTTTAGCGTAATCTGAGGTAAAGAAGCACCATTTATGATACCATTGTTGTCAGATTTTACTGCTGATTTGAAATTTATTCTTTGATTGTATTCTTAACCAATCTTTTAGGAGATTTCGGTCTTTCCCCATTCAAGTAGATAGGAGCTGTTCTTTTATGCTGCTTGCTTACATAGAAAATAACTGCCCGGGATCATTCCTAAGATGGAGTGTATTGACTTGCCTTGAAAGAGACTTTGGCAGTATTCAGTAAGTTACTATCCTAAGAAGTTAGAATTACATTTGAACATAGTCAGAGTTTTTCTTGAGAGCATCTCGCTACAGCTAATTTGAGCTAATTACAACCCGCAACCCATGTCAGCTTATAACAATAACAATAGCCCTGGGTCAAATCTCACTATTTCCTTTATTGTGCTATAAATGGTGTAAACGGAACCTCAGAGGTAGATATGCGTTCCTCTCCTCAAGAGAGAGATTGAGTTCCACAGGCGGACAAGTTGAGCCTGATTAATTCACCCAACGGAAACGAAGAGCTTCATTAGTCAAGCACATGATCAGGTCGCTGCATAATTCTTACATGAGTGAGCACACTTCCTATAGCTTCCTATAGCACATATTAAACAGCATATAATCAACAAAGCTCATGGGGACACCGGTTAGTTCCTGTACTCTTTGGGTGGGTGAGGAGAGGGTTAACACAAGTTTACTTCCATCCCTTTGAGCTGCATTGCCACTACATCCATACTCACACACACCTCCCTCTCCTAATCCAGCCAGAGAAAGACATTCATTCACAGGATTAAGTTGCAGACTGGACGCTTGACAAAATGTCCTCTTAACGGTTTATTAGTATGTCAATCACAGACGGCGTGTAGAAAGAGAATCGTGTCCCTCATCTCACTGAAAGAGCACACATCCATATCAAATGCTCCAGAAACTTTATTTGTTGTGCAGGAATTTCCTGTCCTTTGGAATTAAAGTGAAAAGTAAATGCTACCCATCTCCTAGGCTGCACTATCTTTAGCTTTTCATAAGGGAAAATGGGTTGAATAAGCGTACTATACATAAAACGTTTGTGAAACGTTGCATGCACGACTATGTCTGAAACATTGCTTGACCCAAATACATAAACACACCCTCATACAGAGAGTCTTACGATGTTTACTGAAGCAACCTGAACCTTGTGGTTACAAAAAACAAAAATGCATCCAGTGGCATCCGTCCACATACATTAGTGTTCAGTCAAGTATTTGAATTTCAAAGTCAACATGAATATCAAAATGGACTCTTCTTCATACATGTTCCTGGTCTTATTGTGAACAACTCATTAGTGTATGTTATTCTAGAGAAAAACAAAGGCGTTGCATGTTGCATAACAAAAGTACAATGGGTTGAGTAAATTATTTCATTACATATACAGTATATGGGAAGTTTACTTCATTAAAAGTGTAGTAAACATTAGTAAACAAAACTAAATGAATATTTGGTGTGAGCACCCTATGCATTTAAAACCAGTTCTCCTACTGTAGGTACACTTGTGCACAGTTTTTCAATGTTGTTCAAGCATCTTGCAGAACACAGTTCACTTCTGTGTCTTCATGTAATCTCAGACTGACTCAATGGTGTTGAGATCCATACAGTCTGTTGCAGGACTCCTTCTACTTCTATTCTATGTG
Source organism: Myxocyprinus asiaticus (assembly GCF_019703515.2). Classification (NCBI taxonomy): domain Eukaryota; kingdom Metazoa; phylum Chordata; class Actinopteri; order Cypriniformes; family Catostomidae; genus Myxocyprinus; species Myxocyprinus asiaticus. Next base: position 590,209 of record NC_059364.1, on the reverse strand, counting down.
CAAAAGGAATGTTTGGAAATCTAAAATTGGTATTTCCAATTGACACACCAAAGCAGAAGATATAAAGATCATCTTAAGACAGATGCTTTTGTGAAACATCTAAGGTGCCTAATATTTTTGCACATTACTATATATATATATATACAGTATATATTAGGGCTGGGCATTGATGAAGATTTCCCAATTTGATGTCCATTTTGCTTACATATGAAGGAAAATCTTTCTCAGATAATGCTGTTAATTATACAGTGACATACTTACCTTCTAGGCATAATTTGAAAATATTAATTTTATAAATTATATTTTTGCATTTTTTCCCCCCTATTCTCCCAACTTGGAATGCCCAATTCCCACTACTTAGTAGGTCCTCAAGGTGGCGTGGTTACTCACCTCAATCCGGGTGGTGGAGGACAAGTCTCAGTTGCCTCCACTTCTGAGACCGTCAATCCGTGCATCTTATCACGTGACTCGTTGTGCATGACACCGTGGAGACTCACAGCATGTGGAGGCTCATGCTACACAACGCGATCCACACACAACTTACCACACGCCCCATTGAGAGCGAGAACCACTAATCACGACCACGAGGAGGTTACCCCATGTGACTCTACCCTCCCTAGCAACCGGGCCAATTTGGTTGCTTAGGAGACCTGACTGGAGACACTCAGCACACCCCGGATTCAAACTCGCGACTCCAGGTGTGATAGTCAGCATCAATACTCGCTGAGATACCCAGACATTAGACATTTTTGCATTTTTTATCATATTGGTTACGTTGTAGCTTTTGAAAAATTATTTTCAAATTATAAAAACAAAAAGAGGGAAACAGGACTAACATACACACAAAATAAAAATACAAAATATTCAAGACGCATCTAAATAAACACCACTTACATCAGTAACTGTGGCATTTCAGGAAGTTATGGTTTTATGGAGTTGAAAAAAGCTTATTGGGGAATATGGTGAAAATGGGAAATATGTTGAGATACTGCAGCTATTTTTTCCGTTGATATATAATCTATTAGCAGATTTGACCAATGCTTGATACTTAATGAATGCTTAGATTTCCAGTTTAGCAAAAGTGAAGATCAGTGTGAGCAGTTCAAGATGGCTGTCGCAGGAGATAAAGAAGCATCTCATCGCTGACACAAATGCTGATTCATAAATGATTCAGTAAAGCCTACATCTCACAGAAATCCTGACTAAAAGAGGCAATATTAGTGAAAAAGAAAATTCCAAAAAATATGAATTGTCACTATATTTGCAGGTACAGACAGTGAGAATGTAGTTAAGCTGCTCTGAGTTTTTTTGAGTATGTATTGCAATAACAGCAGTATTTCCTGTCAATGCTTTTAGTATATCCTGCTGTTTCACCTTCATATGCTGGATGTGTTTTTCTGGCATTCATAAGTGTCTAAATTAACGTCTGATGGTGCATAGATCATATTAGGTAAGTGCAGAAGTGCTTACATTGCGTTTAATGAACGTGTAAATGCACTGCAGGAAAAAAGAACTGTCTGATGCATCAATTAGTGCAGGAGCTAATGTATAATGTGTCATCATTCATGTCAATATTGCTCCATAATCAGAGCAGCTCATGGAGAAGGTCAGCAGCCGTTTGTGTGATGAGAAATGTCACAAACTTCATTGTGACAGAAAGATCAAGATATAAAAAAAGAGAGGCATAAGTCAGAGCACAAGGTTACAACACATCACAGCTGATGTTATGCATGATCAAATTATAATTCTGCATCCTGTTAGCTACTTTATAATGCAATTCAAACACAGGAAATGAACTGTAATTTAAAGTGCATTTCTGTTCTGAATGGTGCTACAGCTCGTCTCACGGCTGAGTTTCTTGCCAGAAGACTTTAGTCATGACAGAACGCGCTACGACTTGTTTACAAAAGCTTTTTTTGCTACGAGCACTCGCTGCACACTGTCTGTCATAAAGTTCAGAGCGCAGGATTACATGTCAAACTTCATGCTGTCTTGGAGACATCACATGTCATCTGATAGCTCTTAGCAATACAACAGTAAAAATACTGCAGAATTAATAATCCTGCCAGTTAATCAGAGTTTTCACATGACAAAAGTGTAAAAAGTGAAGATACATTGAGTCTCACCTTCTGTTCTTCAGACACACAGGACTGTCTCTTTCTCTCTCACAGCATCAGCTCATGTTTTAGATGAGAGAATCACATCACATCACTTCAGACAAACAACAACTCAAAAAACTCTCTTTCTGTCTGATCTAGAAACAGTGACTTTATTCCCCATCAGTTCTCTGAATATGATCATTAGAGAATTAGTTTCAAAAATTCTTTGGAAAGTGTAATGTGAAATAAACTGGGCTGAACTTTACTAGTAAATTATAACTACACTAACAGACTGACAGTGTGTTTAACACTAATTTGACTGGTGTCATGACAATCATATAAAACATTATGACACAGAGAGAAGAAACTGCAATTTCACACTTTCTCATGTACAAACAAGCAGAAATGTGACTTGCACTGAACCACTAATTTATACGTCTCCTCAAGAGCAGAATGAAAATCCAGCCGTGACGTGTGAAGATCAATGACGTGTCTGTAATGTTTCTCACACACACAGCACAAGTGTCACATTACACAGATAATCAGATGAGTGTGTAACGATTGGATTAGTGCTGTTCGTAAAACCACAGGTCAGTCTGCTCAGATCAGAACACACACACACTCACACCAACACACACACTCACACCAACATACACACACACAAACACACACTCACACCAATACACACACTCACACCAACACACAAACACACACTCACACCAACACACACACTCACACCAACACACACACTCACACCAACACACAAACACACAAACACACACTCACACCAACACACACACTCACACCAACACACACACACACACACACACAAACACACACTCACACCAACACACACACACACAAACACACACACGCACACACTCACACCAACACACACACACACACCAAAACACACACACACACACACACACACACCAACACACACACACCAAAACACACACACACACACACACAAACACACACACAAACACCAACATACACACACACAAACAAACACACACCAAAACACACACACACACACATACACACCAACACACACACACACACACCAACAAACACACCCACCAACACACACACACACACACACACCAAAACACACACACACACCAACACACACACAAACACCAACACACACACAAACACCAACACACACAAACACCAACACACACAAACACACACACACACAAACACACACACCAACACTCACACACACGCACCAAAACACACACACACACACACACACCAACACACACACACACACACACACACCCACCAACACACACACCCACCAACATACACACCCACCAATACACACACCCACACACACACAAACAAACACACACACATGACGGAGAACACAACACGGGTCACTACATGTGTGTGTTTTTATTCATTTGGTGTAATTATGCACACCAGAGTGAACTACACTTGCGCCTCTGTGCGCTACATGCCGTAATTCAGCAGTTCTACATGTTCAGGAGAAGGCGACTCTATCTGATGCTCGCAAACTGTCTTTTTTTTTTTTTGGAGAAAAGGTTCATGTCCGGTGTAGACAGCCTCAAGCCATTGCATCGCGTCAACTGATGCGCACGGTGTAAACAGGATGTCAGCACCATAAACTATCACACAGTCAGGACATTTTAAATATTCATGAATGGAACTGTTTACAACTGTTCACTGTATACAATCCACTTACGCTGAAGACACATCCACATCCAGTTTCCAGTATCATTCCATCATGTTTTCATACATCAACAACTAAAAATAGCGCAGATGGGTGAAAGAACACGAGGCAGCCGCTGAATGACAGAGAGCTTCTCAGCTTCAGAGTTGTAACTTGACACTGCATCTTTTAAAAGCGGACAGATATGTATCAAGCAGTCAAAAGACGTCTGTCTGCTATACACCCATAAACACTCATTGTAGTAGCCTGATACCTTCTAGAACAGGGGTTTTCAAACAGCTGCGCTGGTGAAGACGGGGTCCCATTAGATTCTACATTGTGGTATAAGATCATCGTTAGATCATATTTAACCTCATCTGTCACAGCGGTTGCACTTTGGAAAAATGTGTCTACAAAAATGTAAAACAGCCATTTGCGATCTGAGTTTGTGCGATTCCTTCAAGAAAAGTTCAAATCCACCAACGGCAGCTTCGAAGCGAATGGGTCTTCAAGCAGACCCAATAACAATGATGCTAGGGGTTGCTAGCATGTTGCTAGGCATTGCTAGCCTGTTTTAACATGAAGCTAATCTTTTATCCATTCAAAAAATGAATTAAGTAATTAACCTAAAAACTAGGTTAAGATAAATTTCCTATCACTCTTTACGGGACTGATAATCTCATATTCTTAGAAGTCCAATTCTAAGGCTACAAGACCACGTACACAATCAGAAATGCTGCTGTCAAACATCAGTGCACCATAGAGCACATTTTAACATGACCAACATCTCCTCCAGCAGCTCAATCAGAGATGAAAACCCAATTAAACCTCCAGTTCAGCTTTGAATAAAAAAATATACCTGATGCACGGTGTCATCGGTAAGATCAAAGTCCTGTCATGTCCTATCACGCTCTGAGCGCAGATCTTCACGTATAGTAGTCCAGTATGGTCTACACACATTGTTCTGAACAGCAGGAGAGTGAACAGACCCAGAACTGCACAAAGACTCAATTTGTGCTTTGTGAAACAGTCTTTTCAACTCAATGTGCAAGACAAGTGCCTCGACAATCAACACAGTTTACACAAATATGAATTCAGAGTACAGAAATACAGTGTTGTATTCATGCAGATGCATTCACTGACAGTGTTGAAGTTCTGATGGAAAGACGGACTGAAATTCTGGCTTCTGACCACCCAACCATTCACAGCATGAGGCTCTTTTGTCTTTGTGTGAATGTTCTGTTGTTGTCGAAGCTTGACTGTGTCAGAGACAGAGACAAAACACACTGTTTAGGAGACATCTGCTCATAATGGCATTATCTACAATGAAGAGGCTGTAGGTTCTACACTTTCCATAGAAAGAGCTGGACTCCACGTCTCGTCCCACTCGCTCTAATTTCCTCGACACCAACTGGTAAGGTCAGGGAAAAGGTCAAAGCCCAGCGCTGAGATTACAGGAATCAACCAGTGATATTATGGCCTCATTAGAAGGGTTTAAAGCTCATGAAGACCTAAACGAACGTCCTGAGCAACAACACACAAGCAACACAAACAAATCTAAAGCTAAGAGGAGTGCTGAGATGAGAACGACTATATGAAGGTTTCTCAGCTTATTACAAACAAAGAATTAATCAGTCAACAGTTTTGTATGCTGTGGCTCTTTCATGACCTTTATCGGTCGTATTGCATCTTTGTTGCATCATTTAGCAGAACTTGAAAACAATCTTGAGCACTTTCTTCCATAGGGGGAATATTGCTGATGTTTAATGCCCTTTGAAAAGCACAGTAACTGATGCAAATAAACTTCAATATTCAGAAGGATGCACAGGAGGATGAGCAGTGCAAAGAAGCGTTTAAATTAAAATTAGTGATTAACATTTTTATTATTTTATAAAAGCAATACAGCTTTTGAGATTGTGCTATACTGTGAATGTGTCATGCCTACTAACACCCTTTATGCACCCATCCGATACCTGGATCGGGAAATGGTACAAAGACAGATCCATATATGATACTGTGTGTTAGTCATGGACATGTCAAGCTCAAAAAGAACTATAAAAGCATCATTAAAGTAGTCCCCATGACTACATTTTATTTAAAGTGTCTTGAAGCCATTTTAAAACTTTGTGAATCACAAAAGGCTGTGTATAAAAAATAAATATATAGTCTTCATGTGCTGCACGCTTCATAGTGAATGAGCGCCAATCTGTGCGCACTCCACATGAACTCAGATGTAGATGCTCGATAGTTCGGTTCGTTTATAACATGCATTGAGAACAGCTCCAGAGGAACATTTCACCAGATTTCTATTTAGATGCATATTAAAACTACTGTAATCTTTAGACGAGAGCGAGAACCACATTATAGCGACCACGAGGAGGTTACCCCATGTGACTCTACGCACCCTAGCAACCGGGCCAATTGGTTGCTTAGGAAGCCTGGCTGGAGTCAACATTTGTTTGTTTTTAAGCAGGGCCCTACTGAAATCTGCTTTATTTTTTCCCCAAATCCTTTTTTTTATTTATTTATTTTTATTTTTTTATTATATTTCCAGAATTCCATGTTTTCAATCACAATGGTGTCTAATCAAAAAAATGTCCTTTAACTTTTACAAACTTTTAACAAGTAAAAAAATAGAACAATTACTTATCAACATATTGCATTTTTTAACCAACTTTTATTCAGTGCAAAAACTCTCTTGCTTGTGATATATTGCTTAATTTTTATTATTATTACAATCATAATTCTTTAATAATTATTATTTATTATTATTATAATAATAATAATAATTATTATTATTATTATTTCTACAGTGAGGATTACATTTTACTATACAGTTATAATATATTTCTGTTGTCATTTCTTCAATTTCAGGCGTTTAGCTTTTATTATGAATCGTGCTTTTATTTTGACATGTATTTTTGATGGAAGTTTAACTTCTCCAGATAAACAGTTCGCTACATGGCCCAGTGTGATTGTAAAAGCGCAAATGCTGTGATTTAATCATATAAGTATATAAAAATAACGCTTCAGAGTGGATTAGTGCTCTGCTCTGTCATCACATACAACACGAATGATTCTCGATGTCTGTAGAGTCTCCAGTGTATGAGCGGTCAGCTTCACACATTCATTTAAAGCTCATGCAGCTCATACAGACTAAGATTCCAGCATTTCATAGTTTAATGATCACACTAGGACATAGCATGATTTTAATTTGATTAGTTGTGCATTTCAGTGTAAAAGGAGTAACAGAGCACATGCTCAAATAAGTGTGTGAGCATTTTAAAGCAGTCGTGTGTCAGTAAGACGTACCGAATTAAGTCGGCGCTCGGTACTACTGCAGAAACACTGGTATCTTTACATCTATTTTATTTTAGTACTGACTTAGCACCGAAGTACTGGTACTTTTGACAACACTAGTTTATATATTGCCATTGTATATTATTATATTATAAAATGGTAATATTTTTTAATAATAATCATAATTATAAATAATATTATTATTGCAAATTACAGTATTTAAGTTGTCTGGGTTCCAAAAATTAACAGTTTATGAAAAGTGGACTGATCACAACAACTATCACAAGTAAACACAAAAAAAGATCTAAAGTCATTTACTGTAAATTCAGATACAATATAGGAAAAACTGTGCAAAGAGAACTGGCTTTTTTTTTCACTTTATCTCTGAAAGACACATTTTCCAGTTTTTGCATGAATACATTTATTCTCAGTGTGATAATGTACAGTAAATATAGGAATGCATTTACTAATGTTAATGAATAGAATCATATTGCACAGAGATAACAAAATAAAATATAATAAAATGTATATTAAAATGAAGATAAATGTCCCACAGATGTGTTAAAGTTATTCAAAATAACTAACATGTTTTTTCTACTTTTGAGGAAATGTGGTGCCAGTGTACACGTATGTGGACATCATGTTTATCAGGGCGCTGACGAGCGATAAATGAACGGATTTTTTAAAGCGGCATATCAAATGAAACTAGAGACTCTACTCTTTACAACCAAACAGGTTTCAATGAAAAACTTTAACGAGATTTCTTACCAGAGGCACTTTTGTTGGCGCTGCACATGTAGAAGCTCTTCAAGGAAATCGACGTCATGTTGTTGTGTCATGTGACTCGGTGCGGCAGAAGTTTAACCCTTAAATGACAGTCTAGAGTCTTGTAAACAGTATTCAGTCGGTTTTAATTCATTTAAATTATGTGTTGCATATAGCAAAGCCAAAATATAACGTCCACGCATGTGAACACGTGTCGCACGAGGTTAAGCTGTGATACGAGAAACTATTTTAACATTTAAAAAAATGACACATAAAATCTGCTTAAATCTGATCAGTCGTCATTCACTATTACTGAAACACCATTATGGAGTGGTGGTGGTGTAGTGGACTAAAGCACTGAACTGATAAGCGGACGGTTGTTGGTTCAATCCCCACAGCCACCACCATTGTGTCCTTGAGTAAGGCACTTAACTCCAGGTTGCTCCAGGGGGATTGTCCCTGTAATAAGGGCACTATAAGTCACTTTGGATAAAAGCGTCTGCCAAATGCATAAATGTAAATGTAAATTTAATGTGATTCAAAGATGACTGAGGCTAACATTCCTTTTGTGACAAAGTCATACAAGTTTGGACCAACATGAGGGTGAGTAAATGATGCCAATTGTCACGTCTGGGTGAACTATCCCTTTAAGAAACAGAAGAACTTTCTGTGTATGATGTGAAGAATCTCAATTCGTCTGTAGCAATGGATGCAAGAAAGATAAAAACTCAATGAGACAGACTGCAGAGGACATGAGAGAATTCAACACAAACACAGAGCAACAGGTCTGCTGTAACTGTCTGACCCAACATCCTCCTCACATCATCACCATTACACACATTACTGGCATTCCAAACATTCACAAAACTATCCCATTCACTCCGATCCAAACACACAACACATGGCACACAACCCTCCACATATTATCAGCGGTAACACTACACGTGGTCTACGGCAGTAATTACTAACCTAACTATAAATATAGCTGCAAGCAGCGATACTGGGGTCAAGCCAATTATCGGCACCATGAGCAGCAAAAGAAGCTTTGTGACATGTTTTTGGTTAGAGTCTGATGAACAGTGTATGAGGAGTTAGAAAAAATAAACTTTCAATCATAAAAAACCCATTTATTTTAAAAATAACTAAAAATAGCAACTTCTTAGAATTTTTGCCCAGTATGTGGCGCTGTTCTGAAACTGCTCAGGTAGTATCTGGGCATGATGGTTATCATGCAGGAAAGCATTCAAGAGTTATAAGCCAAAATAGCAATTTTTCTATCTCCTGACCAGTAGGGGGCAGTGCGCCAAAACGCTGCAGGTAACCTCAGGGCCTAATGATGATGACACGTACCAAGTTTCGTCCCAATCCCTCAAAGTGTTGCGGCGATACAGTCTCAAGTTCAATTTTGCGTGTTTTTCGTCGAATTCGTTGAAGCGCCATTCGAAAACAGTATGGTTTATCAAAATTCTGTGAATAACTTTTTGTCGTGAGTGCCTCTAGATGATGCAGGCCAATTTTTGTGCAAATCGGACAAAGAGTCTAGGAGGAGTTCGAAAAAGTAGGTTTTCAAAATATAAAAAAATGGCGGACAGGAAGTTTGCTCGATCATGACGTAATTGGTGTCATTGTTCTGGGCATGAACCACGGAATCTATCAAGACCAGTCTCATGACAGTAGGCAAAAGGAGTCAATAGCTATTAGCATTTTTAAATAGCATTATAATTTGTGACCACAAGGTGGCGCTGTCCCGAAACTTTTTGAGTCCCTTCAGAGCATAGTGCCAAAGACACATATCGAGTTTCATAACGATACGCCAAGTCGTTCGTAAAATACAGCATTTTATGACTAAATTCAAAATGGCCGACATAGGAATTTTTCATATCGCTGGACTCGCTATACCCCACTGAATCTAATGAGACCAATTTGATGATTTTATGACAAACTGTTCAGAAGTTATAAGCAAAAATGTGCTTTTTTCATATCTCGTACCCACTAGGTGGCACTGTTCAGAAACTGAGCAGGCACCCTCGGGTCATGGTGCCTATGACAAATAATAAGTTTGGTATGAATACGCTAAAGCATTATGGAGATATACCCTCACGTCCATTTTGCCGTGCTCTTTGTCGAATTCGTTGAAGCGCCATTCAAAAACGGTATGGTTTATCGAAATTCTGTTTTCATAAATTTTGTCCTGAGTACTTCTAGATGGACAAATCGAACAAACGGCCTAGGACGAGTTCGAAAAAGTAGGTTTTTCAGAAAATTCTAAATGCCGGAAAAACTTTCATGACGGAAAATTACGTCATATGGATCTAATCGTCTTGAGCCAAGGAATCAGAGGAAAAAATAGTTTTGTTTCTAGGACTCACGTTTCAAAAGTTATTAACAAACATGAGTGCAAATTTGGGCAGTTGGTGGCGCTAGAGGGTTTGAGGTAGAGACGCCAAATTTGCTGTGGTAACACATAAGACTGTCCTCTATCTGTGTGCCAAATTTCATAACTTTCCCGTAAGCGGTTCTATGGGCTGCCATAGACTCAAGAGCGGAAGAAGAAGAATAAGAAAACTAACGACAGTGTGACAAAACACTCAATGACTGTTTTTTTGTGGGCTGGGGTCCAAAGTTAACTGATGTCTGTTGAAAATGCACCACTCAAATGGCTTTTTGTGAGTGTGAATACTGTGTTTGAGTTTGATGCCGTTACCGTAACACTGCTCAGATTGTTTAGATAAAGTACATTTCTATAATGCAGCTAAATACTTTATCAAAGGAGTAGCGAGACTGAAACTGAACTACTTTCAAACACTTTGTAGCTTAGTTTCAGAGTCACCAGACCGGGTGAACTGGTTAAGTTGAGTTTGTGAGTGTCAGACGCGTCGGTCCAGTGGGATGCGAGAATCTCATCATCAGAGAAAGACCATCTGCTGTACAGACAAACAACTTAAACACAGCTGCAGGACTTCCTCCAAAACACTTCCTGTGCAACAGGAGAGATGATGGAAACCAGCTTTCCCTCTTACGTACACACACGTACATATTCTCCATATACACAACCCTGAACTCAATCCCCGTGCATCCGCAAGCCTTTCTATATGATGTCAATCACACGATATCAAAACTATTTCCTGAGAGCTCTGTGTGTGTTACTGCACATGATGTTGGTGAATGAGAGAAATCCTAACCTTCATCTTAGTCCAGAGGTCAAAGGGCAAACCTTACTCAGTCCTGAACTCACACTGTTTAAACAGGAAGATGATGTTAGTGGAAAATGACCTTTGCCCTTTGGCAGGATCTAGTTTTGTTGGATCTAAAGCATCGTCATTGAGATGCAACTAACCATGAGCTTATAAATAAATCTTTAAATAAAAAGAGAATATATGATATTGGAGGAATACAGGATCATGTAACGGAGGAACAGAGCACTCAAAATGTAAATTCTGTCATTATTTACTCACCCTAATATCACTCCAAACTGTATGACTTTCTTTCTTCTGTGGAACACAAATGGTGAATTTTTTAAAAAGTTTTCAAAGGATTTATTAGCCATAATGATCACAGTAAACGTAATCCATATGCACTATATTCAAATCTTCTGAAGACATACGATCACTTTGTGCGATGAACAAAATAATTTATTATTCTCTCTCAAATCAACTCTTATGAATAAAGTGTGTAAATCAAACATGGTGACTACATTGATTATATCAAAGCTTATTGGTTCTCATCAAGTCCAAATGTCATTAAAAACATTCATATGATTTGATGAGTGTGAAAAAGTTTACTATAAAGTAAAACCAGGTCTGTGGGAAACATTACTTGATGATACGTGGACGTTTTGCTTTTGATCTACTACATAAATTACACACAGTCATCAATTCAAAATTCACGTTCAAGGTATGAAAGTGTGTAATTTATGTTGTAGAACAAAAGCAAAACATTCATGTATTGTCAAGTAATGTTTCCCACAGACCTGATTTTACTCATAATTTAAAAAACCCATTAAAAACACATGGGAACCCATGGTGAATTATCTTCCAGGACTGTGGACTACAACCTGAACAGCTCTATTGGGTCAGCATATAAGAGGGATGAAAAGTGAAATCACAAAACACTAACACACACACACACACATACACACACAACACACACACACACAACACAACACACACACACACTCACACACACACACTCACACACACACACACAACACAACACACACACACACACACATACACACACAACACACACACACAACACACACACACTTACAAACACAAAACACTCACACACACACACACTCACACACACACACACACTCACAAACACACACAAACACAAACACACACACAGAATATTTCAATATATACTCATCATATTATGTTGTGTTTGGGCTCGTCTGAATTGGGATAGTCTGCTGCATGTTATGATATGTCATTGTCTATGTTTTACAGTGCATTCAGAAAGTATTCAGACCCCTTCATTTTTTTCACATTTTGTTATGTTGCAGCCACATGCTGAAATGCTTTAAGTGTAGATTGATGTGAAAAAAAAAAAAAAAAGAATTGGTGGGGTCTGAATACTTTCTGGATGCACTGTATGTTTCTGGAATTAATAAGGAAAATGTGACAAAAAGGCACTTCTGTTTATTATATTTATGTGTGTCTGTGGGAATTTCATCCACTAAAACTCACTGCCGTTTGGCCTCTGAGAGAAACAAATTATCTAATTGCATTTTACTAATTGAGACATTTCCAGCGACATCTAACACATGGCATCTCATCTTTTTATGTTTTTACCAACACTGAATCTAATTGTTGTGATGACCAATTAGCAAACGATGAGAACAAAACCATTTTTATTGATCAGCAAATTAAAAAGCATTATTTAAGAATTGGTAGGATCAGTTATATGCATTGAAAAGTCCAGATTGTAAGCTTTAAAATGACACATGTTGTGTTTAGATCAAGCAAGTGGTTATTAATTTATTATTTTTATTTTTTCAGCAGGGAGTGCCCTCCACTAGCCCAGTATGAGCTCAGTTCAATTAATCCCATCAATAAAAAAACACATAAAAAAAAATAAAAAATTCTACAAATTAAGTTGATAAGAAGATCAAATGCAATATCTGGTAATCATATATACATCATGAGAGATTTACAAACAATCTTAGTGGGCCGGTCATTTTTGACCGGAAACACAAAAGGTGTTTGCACAATACAAGGGTTAAAAAAGCACAAATACAATTTCACAGTTTTACACAGAAACTCAAACACACACTGACAGCAGTGAAATGTAAAGGGAAGCTTGAGTTCACAGCTGAAGACGTGTGAATCTGTCAGACAGACGAATGTTTGAAGAGTCGAACAGTTCAAGATGCTCTCATATTCATCCACACTTCATCTCAGGGAATAGAAACAGATTGAAGAATTTGTCTGAAAGTTCTGCGTCTAAGAAAGCTATAAATAAAGAAATCTAATACATATTGTATTACTGACCTTCTGAACAAATGTATATAAACAAGCATCTGAAATCTCAAGAACTCAGTGAACTCTCACAAATCCACTGATGTGTATATGAGTTTATTCATTCATAATGTATATTAGTAATGTTTTGTTCTCTACAGAAGTAGGTTAGTACTGAAGAGAGTAAAGTACCTCAGAGTAGTATGAGAGAAAACTCACTAATGCAAGAATGTGGACATTTACAATCCCAAACATCACAGATTTAATATATTAGCAAAATTGTATTTATTTTATTTATCCCCTTTTTCTCCCCAAAAGGAATGCCCAATTCCCACTACTTAGTAGGTCCTCGTGGTGGCGCAGTTACTCACCTCAATTCGGGTGGTGGAGGACAAGTCTCAGTTGCCTCCGCTTCTGAGACCGTCAATCCGTGCATCTTATCACGTGACTCGTTGTGCATGACACCGCGGAGACTCACAGCATGTGGAGACACATGCTACTCTCCACGATCCACACACAACTTACCACACGCCCCACTGAGAGCGAGAACCACTAATCACGACCACGAGGAGGTTACCCCATGTGACTCTACCCTCCCTAACAACCGGGCCAATTTGGTTGCTTAGGAGACCTGGCTGGAGTCACTCAGCACACCCTGGATTCAAACTCACGACTCCAGGGGTGATAGTCAGCGTCAATACTCGCTGAGATACCCAGACCCCAAATTAGCACATTTTAAAATAAAACCACAGTTAAAGAAATGCACATAGTTAATCAACACTAGACAACCTCAACAATGTGTTGGTAAACCACAGACAGAGTGCCTTTCAAACAACACAGCCTGTTGATGTATCTATTTTAATTCAACTTTAATTTAACCAGTTGTTACTTACTGCTGTTATCAAACAGTTTTAACAGATACGAGCAAAGAAACGACAGAGAGAGAGAGACAGAGAGACAGAGAGAGAGAGAATTTGTCTCAGTCACACAGGTCATTTAAATCTGTTCAGCACAATTATAATCCCTGTTCTTTGAGCATTAGAATCACACTGAAGCGTGTATGGATGGGATTGTAATCCTGTGCGTGACAAGAGCACTGTGGGGGGGCAGTGGGATCAGATTTAAGGGTCACAGCAGACTTGAAGTTAATGCACTATATGAAATATGGGACACAACATACACAAACGTACATCTCATATGACAGAAATGGGGGAAGGGAATGAATTTAAATGATGATTGCATATGAACAGAATTTAGCTGCTACTGTGCACAAGAAATTCTGTCATTTAATGGTTTGTCCTACAAGATCACTTGATGCATCACTTGAGGACGAAACTCACGTGAATGTAATCAAAAATACTGGGTACCGCAAAATAAACAACACTTCTTTCTATTGCAGTCTTCACTGGCTGCATACTCAATATTTGATGGAATTGAAAACAAACCTGTGAGGGATAGACTTATGCCAGAAACATACTTCACGCAAGTACACGTTCGCATGTGCGAGTGCTTGGCCAACGCATGGTATGTTGAACATAGGTAACTGTGGTGGTGATAAACCTCAGGACTCAAGGGGTCGAGACAGTTTCCTTTAGAAGTCTGTGTCCGTGTTATTATTCAGTTAAGCTAAGCGCACACTACACGACTCACAGTCTTGTTTTCTATCGTTCTGGTGTGCACAATACACGACTGATTGCAGACTGAGTACACCAACTACACAACCACCTGTCCCCACGCACACCTGATGACAAGACATCTAGAGATCAAGCAGTTTCGAAAACCATCGTAGCGTCTAGGACTCGTCTCGGCCTGTCGCAGGAGTGAGCACACAACAAGACCATTTCGTCGTGAGATCTGAGACTTCTCGTCGCAGACCAGTCGTCAACTCAGAACATCAAAGGACACAAGCATGTGTCATGTAGTGTACACTAGACTTAAAGTGCTACAAATATATTGGCTTTAACTAACTTACTCATCAACATTCACATTAAGCTGTTGCTCTGCCATGACATTAGTTGCCTTAAAAGAGAAAGCTCACCGTAGACACGGACAGTTCACACTAATACTCACTAACACAATTAATCATAATTAACATGTATTAATCAATTAAACCAAAGGGAGCATTGTTTTGTTTTGGTTTAATTGATTAATACATCTGTTTGAAGTACATTACTATCTCGGTTTAATTTAGCGATTCATCATGATTCCCATAAATGCACATAAATGGAAACAATATAATTTATTCAAGTGTAATGTCTTATTTAAATCAACAATGTAATGTATTGTACATCTCATTTAAATCAGCATACATCTATAGTCACACTTCTGTTTCATATTACATCCACCAAACCTTACAAGTGTCATGAAATGCTGTTTTCTTTCTAATTATATTATCTTCCCAGAAGTCCACTGATAATGTTTGTAAAGTTTCTTGCATTAAAACAGTCATAATTTAGTAAAATATGATCATTTTCCACCCTGTCTCTCGCCCTCAATCTGAAACGATCAGTTTTGGCCTCAGCGCCTCCTTAAAATGTCTACGTAAATGCCCACTGTTCTGATTGGCTAACATTGTGCATCCCTTCGAATACAGCCATATTAAAAACTCAATCGGAAGAGAATGAACAAGCTCCACAACATTATAAAACTAAATTTCAGGGTTTACACATAACACACACCCAACACATTGCATCCAAATAAATTAAACTGTTTACTCACGGTTTTGCGATCAGGTGTTTTTAACTGCCCCATCCTTCAATAACAGTTCCTTTGCAAAGCTTGAATTGTATTATGACTAGTTCACAAGCAATCCATGCTGATTTGAGCATAAAAACTGCACATGCATTGTCCAAAGCACAATGAAGATGCACACACATACAGTATCATCATGTCCTGAAATCTGGAACGCATCAAAACGGTCAAAGATGTCCGTCTAGTGCATGTTCACATACACCAACTATTAAAAGCAGCATAAAGCAGTAGCAGAATGAAAGAGAATGGTGTCTCATCTTAAGAGTTGTAACTTGACACCGCGTCTTTTAAAAGCAGCGCGAGGTACGTGTCTTATGCATGTTTATATATAAAAATAATTCCAAAAAGTCCAGATGGTTCCCCTTTGGTGTTCAGGAATAGTTTGGCCACACTAGGCCTGTCTGTCCTGCTCTCTCTCTCTCTCTCTCTCTCTCTCTCTCTCTCTGTTTACAATACGAACTGCACACCAGTGGGCGGAGCCAAGGGAGCGATGACGCATGTTGTGGGATGTGTAAATTCAAATGAGCAATGTTTTGTGAGATCACGAACATGCACATTTCAAAACGAGATGTTCCAGTATGGTGAAAACTACAAATGCTTTTTTTTTTACACTGAAGATGAAGTTTTGAGTTCTGAAATGTACAGTATGTTTTTATAGTAGAATGACCTCTAATATGTAAAAATATCAAGGAAAATTTCTCCATTTCATGACCCCTTTAAATAGCAGCAGTTAAGAGATGGTCGGATTGTGAAGTTCAGATTCCAAGCTTTTAAATGACACCCATTTTGTTTCAAGTGTGTACTTTTTCATTAATTAGCTGGCGGCTCCAGTTTAAAAATGCAAAAAGTAAAGTTAGTGGCCACAATGAGTTGTCAATGTAGCTCTAATTAACATTCTGACAACTTTAAGGAAGGCATAATGCGACTGAATCCAGCATATTCACTGAAATATTCAAGCTACTGGTCATAGACTACACCGGTAATAAATAACTATAATAATAAGATAAATAAGATCGTTATTCTCCATATTTGTTTGGGTCGGCTCTACATTATTGCAAGTAAAACAGCACGTGTGCGGAGAAAATCATCGGCAGCTGCTCTGCTCTGTCACGCACCTGTGCAGCTCCAGAATGAGAAATCACATCTGATCGCTCGCACCATGGACACTTCTGTCATCTCTCTATCTGATATTTCATCTCATTCACTTGGTCCTGACATCATCATGTCATCATTAATGTTTGACATTCAGGATAATATTCATTAAACTCGAAGCCAAACCAACTCAGATACACATCTGTCTTTCACACTGCACACGGTTCAAATTTTAAAATAAGACTTTATTTTTTTTTCATAGTAATTTTTATTCTCCATACAAATAAAACGTTGGAACCATGGCTGTGAAATGTTCCAAAAAATATCCCTTTTGTGAGATGTAGCTAATGTTCTTACTATGTAAATCTGCGCTGTAATATCCGATGTGGTGCTTCCTCTACTTTGCACACATTAATATTGTTATAATCAGTATAAAATGCATTGTTTATTGCACAGTTCCTTATTGCTCTCTGCTGCTCTGTTACTGGGATGGTGGGGTTAATATACATTGTGTATATAATATATATCATTTGTGAAAATAGTTAAATAAATTTGACAAGATGACTTGGTTTCATTAGTTTGATTATTTATACATTTATACTGCATTTAACATTTTTGGGAGGTTTAATGGGACTATTTTTGCATCTGTGCTGGGAGTATATCAAGCTTTTTTTAATACATTTTTCGTGATACGAGGATTCTCATTTATGCTAATGAGTCTGGAGCTGGTGAAGAAACCACACCAGCGCTTCATTTGAGCATATAAACTCAAAAGAGATTGCAGCCTGAGTAGCCGAATCAGTTGGGAAAAGATGATAAATAATTTCTCTGTGCATTATATTGTGACTCGTTGGAAAACAGACTATACAGAAGAGGTAAGAAACGTTATTCAAGGCAAATGTATACTAAAGTAATAGGCACAAAGCCGTAGCAGAAGCAGCTTTACCCTGCGGTGACACAGTTAAAAATTACCATTACTCAGAGCCATTACTGAATTAACATCTGACTCAATAAAACAGTATTCAAATATAGTACATAGGGGGGTCTCCTTCACTGCACAAACAGAATTCAGCACGTACAGAGCTCTTCATTATTGTGAGTTCACCTGTCCTTCAAAGATCAAAGTAGTAACTGTAGAGGAGGCGGAGCTCATGAGTCTGTTTACAGCACGTGATTGGTCTGTTCCTCCTGCTGGGTGTTCATTAGCACATTATAATCAGTACAGCAGTTTCTGTTCTCGCTGTGAGTTTTAATCAGAGTGCAGGTATCATGCAGGTAACTTTTGAATGGCTGTCTATGGAGAAACATGCTTTATGCCATCGGGTGGTGTAGTTCCAGCATCTACCAGCAGGTACTAACAGGGACCTGCTAACCAGCCAATCCCTGACCCTCTGGCAGGTATAGGGGGGCGGAGTCTCCCTCATTACCCACGTCAATCTCCCACAATCCCTCACTGTGGCTATTAATTACAACTGAGAATTTTGTCAGCAACATCACAATATGTGTTTAATTCTTTTTAGCAGTGGAAATCTGAGTTGGGATTTTATAATCCTTGAGGGTGGAGTGCTTCATAAAAAAACCTGTAATCCCACTTGGCTTTCCTTTTTCAAGAACAAGAATATAAACCAGAGAAGGAAAAGTAAAACTCAAAACTTTATTTTTATTTCCTTTGTCATTGTGTTTAATCCTACCTATGCAAAAATATCCTGATTTCAGTAATGCCAGATTATGTCATCATATAGACTGTACATACTGTCAGAAATATACACACATATACATACATACATATAAAAGTATAAATATATAAAACAGAAGAGGGAGAAAGAAGCCAATAATGGCAGCATGAGGTCATCCAAACAGAGAGTCAAACCTCCTGCTTAAACTACACTGAGAATAATCACAATCTAAAGATAAACCTTGCTATCGCTTACCAAACGTTAACTGCTTCCAATCCAATCATCTTGATATGATAAGAGGGGCATATCTTTGGGCAGATGTGTGAATGGCTTTTGTTGCAGATGGCACATGAGTGAATGGGCACTTGAGAGTATTTGAGTGGATTTGATTGCTTTTGTAGACTAATTAAACAAAACAAAATCACATGGTCTTGGAAAATGTCTCTACATGAACGATCGTGCAGATGTAGGTACATTTGCACCAGTTTGTTAATAACTGCACGCCGGGGGGGGGGGGGGGGGTGTGGTCGCTGTCTTTTTCTGCATATCGCTGCCCCCTTCGGCATATCCGGCGCCGTTTTGTGGCCCATTCTGCATTACGCGGCGGCTCATTTCAGCTTAGTCCCGGTTCTCCCGATGGCCAGTCTGCCCCTGATCGGCATCGGCCCTCTGGGAAAACGCACGGTATGCCAGATTACCAATCCAGCCCTGGTACTGACTGAAAAACGAAAACAAAGTAGGTGGAGCTTCAGGTCACACCAAATGATGATGTGGACCAATGGCGGTAAGAAGGTGTTTAGCAGCCGGTTAGAAGTTTTCCTAGGCGAGCTGATATGAACCACCGAAACAAACACAAAAACACCTTCTTTTTTTTTGACCAGATTTAGTTGTAAATGACGTCACGCTAGTTCGTTCTTCGATTTCATATGAAGTATATTGAGGCCTTGAGGGTGGACTTTTGATCTGGGCCAGCCATCCAAAACACCCAGGTAACCACCTAGTAATCCCCTAACAACCACTGAGAACACCTTAACAACCACAAACCACCACCCTGGCAACCACACAGAACACCCTAATATTGTGGCAGTGAGTTTTGCACAGGGAAACAATGACAATGTACCGATAACTGCAGTTACACCATACGCTCCACAAACAGGAAGGTTTAAAGGCAAATCTAAATGCTGAAACAGAACAATTAGAAAGATTCCTTCAAGAAGGCTTTAAAGTATAAATGGATCTGTGTTTAGGGACAATTATTTTCAAAGACAGATTAAAGTCGCTCTCTAAAAAAAAAGGCACACAACCTGCCAAACAAATAAACAAATAAATGGACATATTATACATATTGCAGGGTTCTCAGTTCCCACACCTTTTGACCAATGGATTTCCATGATTTTTACAGTCACTTGGAGACCTGGATAAGGTCCAGGTCTCAAAATGTTTTAGATAACTGAAACATTTTAATGTGTGATTTGCGACTCACACATTTGACCAGAGCTGGAAATAAAAGCTGTAACTTTAGACCATGTGGAGTAATTATGTTTAGGAGAACGTCCGTGACTATGCAGTTCAATGAATGCATTTCTTCCTTCATAACACTCTCTGTTCAACAGCACTACCTGTTCACTTCCTCCCTTTCTCACTGTGAATAATGGCTCACTTTTCCTCTATTCAATCTATTTTTCTATCGGCTTTCAAGGCTGCACTGCATTGTTTCATTGTGCGCTGGTGTTGCATCCTCTTTAGACCAAACAATGAGCTTAAATACAGTGGTGTTTCAGGCCATTGCAACATGTTTTTAAGATGGCATGTCAACTTAAAAATAGTTCAACTTATAAAAATGTGTCTTGAGACTCTGCAGTTGTGTTCCTTCTTGCTGTTTTCAAACGCAAGAATGAGTCCTGTGTGAAGGCCCACTAATGCGATTATGGGTGTGTAACAGGGTTGAAATGGGAAAGGAGGAGGCAGGAACCGGCTAAACAATCAAAGTAATATTTTAATAAGAACTTAAACAAAAAGACATTAATGCACACATGGCAGCTGCATGTGGCTCTCTCTCTCCCGAACTGCTGCATCCCGCTGCACTTATCCCTCTCTTCGTGCGTAGTCATGGCCCGGCCCCTCCCTCCTCCTCGTCACACTCCTCCCTCCTTTGCCTCAGGCCGGGGAACCCTTCTGGCCCCGCCTGCCGGCAGGCTTTTCCCCGCCTCTCTAGGGCTGAGGGGGATGAGGGGAGGGAAAAACAAAACAAAAAACAAGAGGAGAGGGAAAGGGCAAGGTGGAGCGACAGTGAGAAAGAGAGAGGAGAGAGAGAGAAAAAAACGTGCTCGTCAGTTCCCAGACACGCCATTGCCTGGTCCTCCATCACTTCTCCACCCTCTGGCGGACGACAGCCGCTCCTCCCCGGGCGGACCAGAGCCAGTCCTCCGACCCCTGGTGGATAGAACGCCCCTCCGCGTTTTGGTGGCTGGTAGGGAACTCCTCTGCCCCTGGCAGCGGCTCCACTGCTCCAGGCAGCGAGCCCCTCCTCCCCTCGCGGATGGTGGCCGTTCCTCCGCGTCCAGGCAGTCGGCAGCAACTCCTCCGTCCCCTGGTGGACGACCGCGGCTGCTCCTTTGGGCGGATGGCAGTGGCGAGGACTCCACAATAGTGCATCCCTCCTCCTTCCCGAGCTAATTTCTTACCTACTTTCTATGAGTTACATTTGCCAGAATCTCTCCATCACCCAGACTTTTGAACTGTTCTCAAAACATTTATTATTAAAATCAGATAAATTATCTATTGCACCTTTTTCCTAAGAACTTAATAAAAAAATTTCATCGTTTGGAATTTTTAATAATGATAAAAGGAAATGCTGTCCCTATTGCTGTTGTCATTACTTCACAAAAGCATTACAGAGAACAATTTTAGAGTTTCAACTGAATTTATGATGGAAGTGAGAAGTGATGGTGAAGTTTTGACAGTTGGCGTCCCGTGTATGGGAATAAGGGCCTTTTGCTGGGGGAGTGGTCGTTTCTACCGTTACCGTCAATGATGCACAATGATGTCACCATACTGGCAGCTATTCCTGCTCCCACGACACGATCGATGGACGCTCGGATGGGAAACTATCAGAGAACACCAATAAATAATTTTAGCGTGATTTTAGTGTGGGTCTTACCTTTAAATTCTTCTATTAATTATATGTCGGGTCCTTGAAAAACGATGATGGCCACCGAGTGGACTGACTTGCCTTGAAAGGGACTTTGGACATTCACATATAATTGTTAATGCATCACATTTGGTGTGAAAATGTGTGGAAGTTGGAAGAAAAAAGCTGTCACTCAATTATTGTGTTGTCATGATCACGATCACTTTCGAGTACTCATGGCCATTCGTATGCAACTGACACCCAGGGGTGTAAATTCCCCCCCAAAAATCAAAGCAAGCAAGTACAATCCCCCCCCCCCCCAATATTTATATCATGATCAATGGAAACATGTAAATGATTCACGCTGCATCACCACCCCAATGTTCAAGACAAATCTACGCCCTTGCTGACAACTACACGCTTTATTTCTGGTTAGGGGGGGCGTCTGTTCGACTGAACAGTGTTGAGCTGGCAGGTGGGTCACGCTAATCCAATTTATGCTTGTCAAACACGTTAATCCCAACAGTCTCAAAACTACTGGATGAACGATGACAGCTCAAAGATTACTGAGCTTCAGGGAATGCTCTAAGGGATGAAAGCCCATACACTGATCGGGAACAATATGGCATCATATACTGTAGTGACGAAGGTCTTGGTGAGTAAAAGTTCAAAAATTTGCAGGGAAAGAAATCTCTCCCCTCATATACATGTACATTATTAATGTGTCACCTCACCAGCTGCTTTCATCTT
>NC_059364.1:510000-560000 GCF_019703515.2 Myxocyprinus asiaticus | reverse complement strand
TTCCACTGGCACAGAAAAACTCAAAGCCCCTCTCAATGCCAAAGAGAGGACGTGTTACAGAGAATGAGGGCTGTCTCCGCAATCGCATACTTCCCATACTACTTTTACTGCTTCTGCCACATCAGTCAATGGCAGAAATAGTAAGAGCAGTATGTAGTATGTCATTTCGAACTGTTTTGAGTTCACGGTCAATATAATCATCAAACATATGTGCGATTACAGTCAGAAAGATGCAAACTTTATGTCCAAATGCCCAACGTATATTTGATTTATTGTGCTTTTTCATCCAGCTACAGTATTGTCACAATGTATGCGTGCAATCATCATTTGAAGTTCGTTTGTGATTAAAGCACTGATATATGTTGAAGCACTTATGACAGATGTCACGCCTTCAGCTCACAGTGATTGGCTCCCGCCAGGTGTTTTTCGTTCATCATTTGCACAGAGGAATTTCAACATGTTTGACCCTCTCGACCGCCCTCAACACTTTCTTCGTGCCACTGTCAATCCCACAATCCACCTCGAGAGCATAGTGCTCAACTTCCATAGGAATGCATTGAAAACACTCGCTCACCTTCGCTCAAAATGCACCAGTGGAAATGTACAGTTATAGTAAAAAAAGTACTTAAATATTGATCTGTTTTTCACCCACACCTATCATATCTCTTCAGAACACATGGATTAAACCACTGGAGTCTTATGGATTACTTTTATGCTGCCTTTATGTGCTTTTTGGAGCTTCAAAGTTCTGGTCACCATTCACTTGCATTGTATGGACCTACAGAGCTGAAATATTCTTCTAAAAATCTTCATTTGTGTTCTGCAGAAGAAAGAAAGTCACACACATCTGGGATGGCATGAGGGTGAGTAAATGATGACAGAATTTACATTTTTGAGTGAACTGTCCCTTTAAGATTTGGTTCCTCTGCTTATTACTTCATGTATGCTACTTTTTTACTCCAACAGCATCAGTATGGAGTATAATATAGCATACTTCATCACAGTTAAAAAAAAAATGCACAAAAACAATATTTTTCCTTTTTTTTATTTTATTTATAATATTTAAACGGTATAGTGACAGCTACAATGTATTTTAGAGCTCCTCGTTATAGTAAACTACTTTGACCTGCAGTACAAGATGATGAAAATTATGGCACAATTTATTCCCACAGGAACGTTTTTTTTTTTTTTCTCTCAACACAACTGGCCATTACAGTAACCTGTAATCCACAAACACCTCCTTAATAACCAATATGGACCAAAGATCATTCATTCACACTTCCCCTAAATGATCCTGAGAAACATATTCACCTATGACAGCAAAATAAGATCACTTATGTGAGAAATAACAATGACAATTTCCCCCAGAATTCAGGGCCAGAAGCAGCATTTCCTCACCCGAATTTAACAGCAAAAATGGCAAAATCAAATCAAACCTGAAAGGAACATAATATTTACATACAGTAAAGTACATACACAAATCTAAATCCACATTCAGATGTCAGAATGAGGTGTTGCTGATATACAGTGTGATATTTGATGCAAACATGAACATTATCTGCACCTGATTCCTGAGCAACAAGATTAGTAGAACAGCTGATACATATAATATTCATGCAATAACCTGCTCGTTTAAATATGTCAAATACCCTGAAAACATCACATAACATTGCATTTACATCCTCTTAGTAAGTGTGCAGTCTGCGTAAAATCTGAAAATAATTCACAGTAATATAATTCTATATTCATGCTTGTGTGTAGTAACAAGAAAGGGTTTTGCATGAGTTACATCAGTAGATATTCCTTCTTTATATTGACCTTTCCAGTAAATCTCTTTAGAGATGCATTAAAATAATGACGTTATTTCAGCACCGTCGTCACATCGCTCAGGCAGTATGAATGCACGTCTGCACATCATGTGAGTAATCTCCATTATATGTGCACAGAAGATGCTCTTTCATCTCAGTGAGTTTTAAAATGCATCATATATAGAAATTACCATCATTCTCCCATAGAGGAAACAGAGGTGCTATTGAGGTGAATGAACAAGAGAGAAATGACCTCTGTGACCTCTAAGATCTTGCAACCATACATGCAGGACTGTGCTCCATCAGATTTAATAAAGCTCCATAACGCAAAAACAATCTCAACAGGCATAAACAATAAATCTATAGAGTACATCTAGTGTTTTACAGTTTGCATAATAGTCATTTTAGCCAAAGCACAGAAACACCAACAGGTCACACTCTGTATGATCCTTAATAAAAGCCTCAAATATCCTGAGACAGAAGACATTATATATTTAAAACTTTATCACATGTGTAAGAAAAAACACCCAACCCAACATGGCTAAAAGTCTGGTACTGTGTGATCAAATAAAAGGTTGACTGACAGTAAATAGAAACACACAGTACATCATTAGAAAATGACTGTCTGTGACGATGAAGCAGATTGGACCTCTGATTGGGTGAACATATAGAACTGAACTATATGAGGTACTGTATGTGATGTTTGCATGTTTACATGTAGTTTTAGCTGCTGTTGTACAGATCCACATTACTGGAGCTCAAACCTCGACTCTCTGTCAGCCGTCTGCCGCCCAGACTCTGAAAACAAGCGAGATGAACATTATACTGACTCCTCACTCATCGCACTGCTCTTGCTCTTATAGTGAGCGGTTCATTAGAGGTCAAAGTTCAGTTAATATGCAGGTTTATTATTAGTTACCTGATCGATGTCATCGCCTGTCTTATTCAAGTAATTGAGTGAGGCGGCACGCTTCATACTGAAGAGAAACAAAAACAAGATCAAAAATATTGTTTTGTTTTGGCAAAAAAAGGTTTAGAGCATCAAATTGTTTACAGATATGGCTGATGGAAACACAAATTATCACTAAAATTTCACAAGTGTCCACATAATATTTTTCGTTTAACTTTAGCGCAGAAATCCTATGCCGATGTGTCAAATGACGTGAAACTAGTTCAGAAACACTTTTTGTTGATTAAAAATGGTATTAACGCAAAACAATATAGTGTCACGTTTGACCTCACAACAAACATCATAGCGGAGAGGAGACTCGAGTTTCATTAAAGACAATGACATTCCTTTATTCTTGATGGAAGTTTTTCCAGACTCTATATAGACTGTGCGTTCACACACTGGTAACGATTACGGCATCTTTTACCAAAACACCAAAGCAAAGAGAGAAATAACATTCAGCGCCAAGGAGATTAAACAAAAGTGCCAAAATAATTAATATACAGATAAAAATAGACATAATAGACAAGGATATGGAGGGAGTAATTAACGTAAATGAAGAAAAATAAATCATAACAAGTGTACAGAGACAGATAAATAACAGACGAGGGGTCTGGGTATCTCAGCGAGTCGCTAGTTCGAATCCAGGGTGTGCTGAGTGACTCCAGCCAGGTCTCCTAAGCAACCAAATTGGTCCGGTTGCTAGGGAGGGTAGAGTCACATGGGGTAACCTCCTCGTGGTCGCTATAATGTGGTTCTCGCTCTCGGTGGGGCATGTGGTGAGTTGTGCGTGGATGCCGCGGAGAATAGCGTGAAGCCTCCACACGCGCTACGTTTCCGCGGTAACACGCTCAACAAGCCACGTGATAAGATGCGCAGACTGACGGTCTCAGACGCGGAGGCAACTGAGATTCATCCTCCGCCACCCGGATTGAGGCGAGTCGCTACGACACCACGAGGACTTAGAGCGCATTGGGAATTGGGGAGAAAATAAATAAATAACAGAGCTATATGGGTTATATTATACCAAAAAGTAATATAAAGAGTCTGAAATTCATTCAAACGTTCCAATTTTTGATGTTTTTTTTTTATTATTGAAAGAGGTGGACAGAATTTTAATCTCTTTGAAAAAATGACTGCAGATAACGCTGGCTGTTACGGAGCCCCTGAGAGGACACGCTGGGAATTGATTTTCTAAACTAGTTTTACGTGGCCTCGCAATAAATGTACCATGGTTTTACTACGGTAACCATATTTTAACCTTGATATTCGTAGTGAAACCATAGTGATAATACAGGAAAATGCAAACTATGGTAATAAAAATCATAATTTAATGGGTATCATGATTTTACTATGCAAATACCATAATATAACAATGGTTTTACTATAGTAATATTATGGCAACACTTTAAAATAAGGTTACATTTGTTAACATAAGTAAACAACATTAGTTAACATGAACTAACTGTGAATAATACTTTTACAGCATATTCATTTTAAAATATACTAACACATTTTTTTTTTCTCCCCAATTCCCAATGCGCTCTAAGTCCTCATGGTGGTGTAGTGACTCGCCTCAATCCGGGTGTCGGAGGATGAATCTCAGTTGCCTCCGTGTCTGAAACCGTCAATCCGCGCATCTTATCACATGACTTGTTGAGCGCGTTACCGTGGAGACGTAGCGCGTGTGGCGGCTTCACGCTATTGTCCGCGGTATCCACACACAACTCACCACGCACCCCACTGAGAGCGAGAACCACATTATAGCGACCACGAGGAGGTTACCCCATGTGACTCTACCCTCCCTAGCAACCGGGCCAATTTGGTTGCTTAGGAGACCTGGCTGGAGTCAATTATTATTTCTTCTAATAATCCCAGATACAGACGAGCTACTTCTCCAATTCCACATCATCTTCTGATATTTCTTACTGTTGCAATAGTAAGCTGGCCAGTTTCAATAAATGCCCTCAATACTCTCTCCATTTTACACAAAGGTGAGCACATCTGGGACGTGAAAGGTACACAATTTGCGACACACACATTTCTGTATGGAAACGCCTCAAGGGCAGATTAATTTTGTGCTAAACCAAAACTTATGCAACAAAGTGTTTTTTTTTCTAAGAATGACATCACGCACACCATTTTATCGGTAAAAGGCCATTTCAATTAAAATTAAGCATTTTCACTGTTGATAACAGAACAGCGCAGAAAAGGTGCATGGAAACTTAATGTGTGCATGTATGATTGTGTTTACATTCATTAATAACGGTATGGTGCCGTGTTAGTTTTTTTAGGGTAGCTTTAGTTTGTAGTGATTATTATTAGCTTTATATAAAACAATAGAAGTCTGAATTATGATATATCCTCATTTACACAGATAATGTGGTGTGTGATCATACTTAGTGATGTGTGTATCTGGAGGTCCGTTGCGCTGTAGTTTCTTCACCAAGAGTTCACTGCTCCTGCGCAACACATCTCTGAGACTCCTGAGAGATCCACTGCGCTGCAGCACACCACTGCCGTCCTACACACACACACACAGCATTAATAAACACACAGCAACACACACACACAGCATTAATAAACACACAGCAACACACACACACAGCATTAATAAACACACAGCAACACACACACACACACAGCATTAAACACACAGCAACACACACACACAGCATTAATAAACACACAGCAACACACACACACACACACACACACACAGCATCAATAAACTCACAGCAACACACACACACACACACACACACACACAGCATCAATAAACTCACAGCAACACACACACACACACACAGAGCATTAATAAACACACAGCAACACACACACACACACACACAGCATTAACACACACACACACACACACACACACACAGCATCAATAAACTCACAGCAACACACACACACACACAGCATCAATAAACACACAGCAACACACACACACACACACAGCATTAATGAACACACAGCAACACACACACACACACACACACACACAGCATTAATAAACACACAGCAACACACACACACACACACAGCATTAATAAACACACACACACACACACACACACACACACAGCATCAATAAACACACAGCAGCACACACACACACAGCATTAATAAACACACAGCAGCACACACACACACAGCATTAATAAACACACAGCAACACACACACACACACACACAGCATTAATAAACACACAGCAACACACACACACACACACACACACAGCATTAATAAACACACAGCAACACACACACACACACACACAGCATTAATAAACACACAGCAACACACACACACACACACACTAATGAACACACAGCAACACTTCTAATTACATCAACAGATTACTGCCATAAAATATAAATACTCACACACCTGACACCAACATCCTCACCAAATTAAGTGCTAAATCTTGATGTACTCAACATACACTCCTGCATTCTTATCACACACACACACACAGGTGACACTGGCATCTGTCTGTCTCTCTGCACAGGTGCACAATCCCCACACATGTGAACTTCCTGTTGCAGTATGAATTAAACTGTAAACTGTACTGGTCTCTCATTGATGTTTCTACATGTGGCAGATGCTTTTATCTGAAGTTTCCAATATTGTATTTAAGGTATACATTCATCAGTATTGAACCAATGACATTACTGTTGCTAGCATTGAGCTCCAGGACAATACAATGACACTGCAG
Organism: Myxocyprinus asiaticus; assembly: GCF_019703515.2. Lineage (NCBI taxonomy): Eukaryota > Metazoa > Chordata > Actinopteri > Cypriniformes > Catostomidae > Myxocyprinus > Myxocyprinus asiaticus. Next base: position 553,518 of record NC_059364.1, on the reverse strand, counting down.
CATTCACTGAAGTATTACATTAACCCTTTGAGCTCTGAAGGTGTTTTTAAAGATTTCCTGTTTCAGTGGCATACCCAAAATTAAAGACTTATAACTCAACAAATAAAACAAAACAAAAAACGAGGAGGATCAAGTATTTGGTGTCATTGTAAAAAAAAAAACCTTTTCAAACTTTTTAATGATAAATTCTGAGACTCTCTAAAAAAAAGAGAGAAACTACTAAAAAAAAAAAAAAAAAAAACATTTAGCCAAAATGTAACTTTTTTCTTCTTATTTCTCTTATTTGACATTATATATCTCTGGATGTAAATAATGTGGCTCTGAAAAACTGCTTTTGTTTTATTCCCAATCATGTTATAACATTACAAATATAATTTATCATAGTGTCCAAAAGTCTCTCCAAACAAATAAAACATAATAATTATACATAAGAACTAATTACACATGCAAACACAACAATGACTAAAGGTTTGTATAGCATGCAGACATGATTGTAGTAATGAGATTTCACAGAATGAGTTTCATTCTGTGTCATTTGAGTCATCATTGAGTCTGTATCATGTATTTGGCGCCATCTCCTGGTGGCCATATGTAACATTGTGCTTCATGTGGATTATCTAATGATCTATGCATCTGATTATCTTGTGTGTGGACTCGTTTGAAAGATAATCACCTCCTCTAAGTAAAGGTACTGTGTGTGATATTTTATGTTCTGTTTATTTTTCGTGAAGTTATAAGCGAAAACGCGGCATACAAGCAACAACAACATAGTCAAACACATATACTTAGCTATTACTCGCTATATTTTTGTCTGTGAGTAAAACAAATAGGCTGGTTGTATTCTACTCTTTGAGAGCTTTCCAACAACATATATGACACATGGCTATTTCATGAGTATGATGTTTTACTGATTGCAATTTTTTTTATTATAAATGATAAAAACGGAACACTTCTGATTTGTCTGCAAATTTCAAAGCACTTGTTCAGTTTTGGTCATAATGTCTACATGCATTGGAAAGTAGAGCTTCTATACTTTCAAACGATACCCATTTTGTGTTGGTCAAGACTGTAGTTATTAACATTTTGACGATTATTTTTTTTCTCGCTCCATCTGAATTTAAATGGTTAAACAGTATATAATCTTGTGTTTATACAGCAGTGTTGGATGAGGATTCATGTGTTTACATCCATTCATCTTACAGCATATTCTATATGCTTTATGCAATTCAAATGTGTTTTTTTCCTTCATATTACCAGCAGGAGACATAAACGACATGAGTAAGACCAGTGCTGGGTAACTTATTCCACGACTAATTACTTCTCTAATCTTGTAATCAAGTGACATCACTGATGACTTCATGGACAAAATAATCACATTACTAATTTTCACTTTTAAGTTACTTTTTAAAAAACTTGACCGAAAGATTTGTGCCTTTACGCTCAATGAATTCAAAAGTCATTAACATGTTTCTGTCTTAAAACGATTTGTTAGCAACTCTTCAACTGTCACAAAAACACAAACAGATGTATATGAACATAATTCAAGTTCTAAATGTATTCTTCATTATATTATTTTAGAAATAAGTACTTAAAAGTAATGAAGTTAAATGAAAGTCAATAACTGTATTATGATTACAAGAATTTTAAATGTAATGCATTACACTATAACTGAAAAGGTGATTAGATTACAGTGCCTAATTACTGTACATTGTAATCAGATTACACCCTGATCCATCCCTGATTGAACAGCAAGTGTATCAAGTTTCTTCTTTAAAAACTACATTCAAAGCTCAATATACAAGCAGATCATCCTGGAAATATAATCACTGAGAAACTTCAGAAATCAAAGCTTTATTGAGAACATTCATACATTTGATTTAACAAACATCACAATGCAGAGCGTTCATTAATATGTTTCTATATATATTTATTTGTAGTTCTACTCACTATGATAGTGAACACAAGAGTGTCAACTGCTCTGAATAAAACAAAGATACAGAAGAGCTTCAATAAATAACCAGCATTCACTAAACACGGCATAAACACTTCAGTTATTAAAATAACATGAGAAACATTTTATACTGCATCATCATCATCATCATCACTTCAGTGTGTTGGAATGGTGATCAAACTATCATCATAACTGAAGGGGAAATAAATGAAGCTCCACACCATCACATCCACAAACATCATTTCACAAGAGCACTGCACTGAAATAAAATACATTCAGTGATATAATACGGTTAGTGTAAGGCCGACGCACTGGATTGTGTCAAAAGTTCAGAATGTCTTCATGTTTAAATTCAAAGCCTCAATGAAATGCTTTTCTGGACCAGAATCACTCAGTTGGAACAGAAAGAGGCTATGCAACCTGAAAATCTAAGTTTATTTCATTAGCTTGAACAAAACCTGCAATTTAGCAGGAGTTTTGAATCAAATGAGAGAAAACTAGACATTTTGGTTAGTTTGAGGTGAGTGTGTGTATGTGAAGTCTTTCACAAACGTCTGAAATACTGAATTATTTTGTTCCCTTTTGACATGTTTGTTTCTGCAATAGTAACATATTAACCCTTTAAGCTCTGAAGGTGTTTTTAAAGATTTCCTGTTTTGGCGGCATACCCAAAATTAAAGGCTTATAATAAAAAATAAAAAAGTAGGGTTGAGTGTGTAAAGAAAACTTTACAAAAAATGTACGATATAGATTATGATACATTCTGAGACTCTCAGCCAAAGAAACTGCTGAAAAATCAAAAAATAAATTGAGCCAAAACTTAAATTTTTTCTTATTTTTCTTATTTGACATTATATATCTCTGGATGTAAATAATGTGGCTCCAAAAAACTGCTTTTGCTTTGTTCCCAATCATGTCAACTGTGTCTGAGAAAAATGTTGTGTTGATACAACAAAGCAATCAAAAGTTATAACATTACAAATATAATTAATCATAGTGTCCAAAAACATCTCCAAACAAATAAAACATAATAATTGTACATAAGAACTAATTACACATGCAAACACAACAATGACTAAAGGTTTGCACAGCATGCACACATGATTTTAGTAATGAGATTTCACAGAATGAGTTTCATTCTGTGTCATTTGAGTCATCATTGTGTCTGTGTCATGTATTTGGCGCCATCTCCTGGTGGTCATATGTAACATTGTGCTTCATGTGGATTATCTAATGATCTATGCATCTGATTATCTTGTGTGTGGACTCGTTTGAAAGATAATCACCTCCTCTAAGTAAAGGTACTGTGTGTGATATTTTATGTTCTGTTTATTTTTCGTGAAGTTATAAGCGAAAACGCAGCATACAAGCAACAACAACATAGTCAAACACATATACTTAGCTATTACTCACTATATTTTTGTCTGTGAGTAAAACAAATAGGCTGGTTGTATTCTACTCTTTGAGAGCTTTCCAACAACATATGACACATGACTATTTGATGAGTTTGATGATTTTACTGATTGCAATTTTTAAAAAATAAATTATCAAAATGGAACACTTCTGATTTGTCTGCAAATTTTAAAGCACTTGTTCAGTTTTGGTCATAATGTCTACATGCATTGGAAAGTAGAGCTTCTATACTTTCAAACGATACCTATATTGTGTTGGTCGAGACTGTAGTTATTAATATTTTGACTTTTTTTTTTCTCACGGGCCTGCCAGCGATCCGAGCTTAAAGGGTTAATATGTGGATAAATGTAATAGTTTCTAATGTGAGAGTCACTTTAACACACACTAAAGGAATGAGAGTGTGTACAACGCTGTGTTTAAAGTTCCATACGAGATCAACGTTTTTTATTTGTTCGTGTAATCAGAATACGGCCACCGCTAACTAATACTTCAAAACCCACGGCAAGCGTTAATGGCAAATTCTGTAAACATAAATTTGATACTGGAGCACAAAATAAAAAACTCGTCCTCCGTTCTAAAGAAAAATGCGTGCTGTTTGTCCTCTGTTGAGTTCATCAGCTTTTCATATATTTCAAAAAAACAAAACAAAAATATAAACTTTCATGGTTTTCATGAAATACTTTCCAAACAGCAACAGTGATTCTTCAACACTAGAAGCCAATCGAATACTAAACCACAGACGGACGTCAAGTCTAATTCAGCACAAACCATCAAAGTGTGAAAGTTCTGACATCATCAGTGAGGTCATGATGAAGATCATCAGAGATGAAGAGGAAAATGAAGAGATAGAAGAGAGAAAGAGAACAGGGCAGGAAAGAGTTCTAAGGACAACTGAGGCTCGTCTCAACAGCGCTCTGTGAACAGTTGGAGTTTTAAAGGAAAGTTCTTTTCCCAGACACCCGGAATGGCAGAGGATGAATTTGCAGGGGTACAAACAACACGCTCCTTCCTGTCTGAGGAGGAAGATAAGGTTTATGCCTGATGAAGAGAAGCACACATAGAGAAAGAAAGCACACTGTTAAGAGTTCATATCAAACACACATGACCTGACTATCTCTCTTCTCTAGTGTGTGTCAGACCGTTGCTCTCTCGCCCCTGCAAACGGCACACTCTTCTCCTCCTGAAACACCAGATCTCTCATATACGAGTTATTTGTCCATTCAGCCCTTCCTTCACATTTAAAGGTGCACGCAGTAATTCTGTCCTCATTAAAATAGTTTCACTCCTAAAGAATAGTAATTTTGAAACATGTATAAAACAATAAGCACTCACATGAGATGAGGAATCCAGTCATATCAGTAACTTTATAAAAGTAGTTTTATTCTATATGGAGAGGGTCTCCTCATGGGGGCTGCCATGTTAGAATCGCATGACCAGCTGCATGCTACGCACTTAAAGGGACAGTTCACCCAAAAATGAATATTCTCTCATCATTTACTCACCCTTAATGCCATCCCAGATGTGTATGACTTGTGGATGAGAAACAAATCAATATTTAAATCCTTTTTACAATAAATTCTCCTCCCTGCCCAGTAGGTACGAAGAATGCGAATCGCCAAAAACAAAAGATGATGAATGTGGAAGTGAAAGTGTATATTTATAGTAAAAAAGGATTTAAATATTGATCTGTTTCTAACCCAGTCCTATCATATCACTTCTGAAGACATGGATTAAACCACTGGAGTTGTATGGATTACTTGTATGCTGCATTTATGTGCTTTTTGGAGCTTCAAAGCTCGAGTCACCATTGACTTCCATTGTATGGACCTACAGAGCTGAAATCTTTATTAGCGTTCAGCTAGAACTCAAACGATGATTGAGTTACAATCGTATTACAGAGGTGGGTGTTTCTAGATATGGGCGTTACAGTAGGTTGAACACATAATTTAGGTGATAACGTATCTTTTAAACTTTATCGGTTTAAATTAAAAATTATTTTTCATTTTAAAAATTCATTTTAAATATTTAATTTATTGATTTAATTGTAATTTATTAATTATACATTATAAATGACTTATTTTAAAAAGTCTATTAAAATAAAATAGTTTATAGACGTGGCTGCTTATAATAAACCCAATGAAATAAACAATACATATCTGTGAATTATATAAGTATAACGTTATGTAATGGAGCGGAGAAATTAAGGTGAGTATCTTACCAGATATTACAGTGGCCAGTCTTAGCAGTTTTCACGATTTGTCTCTCCTTGTTAATTTTCTTATTTTTCCATTGGATGGCCAAAAATCTACATCCAAATTGAAAGGTGCACATCAGTCAGAAGATTGGCATGAATGCGTTCAATCTTAACGGTAGCTCATGTAGGTCAGAATACATACAGACATTCGCATTTGGACTGGATTAGATTTCTCAGAGGACCCTTGAGTTAGCCAAAAAACAGTAGGTAATTTGTTCTGGAAGTTTTACAGAGGTTGTGTGAGAAAAACTTGTCAGATTCGGATGGGATTAAAATCACAAAGTATCTAGTGGGGGTCTGGGTATCTCAGCGAGTATTGACGCTGACTGTCACACCTGGAGTCGCTAGTTTGAATCCAGGGTGAGCTGAGTGACTCCAGCCAGGTCTCCTAAGCAACCAAATTGGCCCGGTTGCTAGGGAGGGTAGAGTCACATGGGGTAACCTCCTCGTGGTCGCTATAACGTGGTTCTTGCTCTCGGTGGGGTGCGTGGTGAGTTGAGCGTGGATGCCGCGGAGAATAGCGTGAAGCCTCCACACACGCTATGTCTCCACGGTAACGTGCTCAACATGTCACGTGATAAGATGCGCGGATTGATGGTCTCAGACGCGGAGGCAACTGAGATTCGTCCTCCGCCACCCGGATTGAGGCGAGTCACTACGCCACCATGAGGACTTAGAGCACATTGGGAATTGGCCATTCCAAATTGGGGAGAAAATTAAAAAATAAATAAATAAATAAATAAATAAATCACAAAGTACGTCTGTGAAAAATGATTTCCCCTAACCTCCTCAGGGAAAACTAGTCCCGTCCGAATAGGGCTATACACATCTGGGATGATATGAGGGTGAGTAAATGAGAGCATTTTCATTCACTTTAATATCAGAAACCTCCTGTTATTTGATGCTTTCACACGTGGATTTAATTAATCATGTCTAACGGTGAATACTGAATTTCTACAATGGCATCAGTACCTGCAAACTGTTGTTTTAATGATGCTTCATCCAAGCCACTAGATGTCAGTGTAAGTCCACGATGACACAAAGAATTAATTCACAGTAGCGCCATGTTTAATTTTAGATGTGAATGAAAATGAGGATAGACTTACCATCTCTTTAATCACATACACTGTATAAAGCTGTCTCATTTTACTCAACTCATGTTGTCTTTTCAATGTTTCGTCAGCGGAACGACTGACACAACATAACTTTTAAAATCTGAAAAGATTAAAAAAATACTATGCATCACACACTTACAGACTTTTTAAATGGATACAGATAAAAACTGGGCATCACACACCAAACGACTGACGATCACACATTACCCTAACCGTCAGATTGAGCCGATCACAACATGTGATGTTAAAAGTTAAAGTCCACTTTGAGGTCTCATGCACTTGATTTCCATTGGCTGCTCACAATGTGACTTCAGATTTGAGTCGTGGAGGATCATAGACTCCGAGATTTCATATATAATCGTGAATAATCAGTCTTCAAATAATTGAAAAATGCTTGATATACTCCAACAAGATGAAATGATTGTTGGAGGGAAATTAGAATCTGTACCCATCATATACTACGCAAATGTCGGTGAAATCTGTCAACTCCGACTGGCCCAAAATCTGCAGACAGGAGCCGACTAGTGCCAAATCGGCCTGACTGCAAATAAGAGCTACAGTCTACAGCGGGGCTACTCAAGTTTGGAGAGGTCAGGGGCCACAAAGCTGGCTCCCTGAACCCTCGAGATCCACACCCATAATTTATATATATATATATAAAAGTTAACATTTTTATAAATAAGAATGTTGGAATATTCCGTTAAAGGGATAGTTCACCCAAAAAGTAAAATTCTCTCATCATTTACTCACCCTCATGTCATCCCAGATGTGTATGACTTTCTTTCTTCTGCAGAACACAAATTAGATTTAGAAAAAATATTTCAGCTCTGTGGATGAGAGACAGATCAATATTTAAGTCCTTGGCTTTTTCCACTATAAATCTCCACTTCCAGATGTGAAAGTGAAACGAAACAGGCGCCACATGTGACTTACAGATGTGAAAGTGAAAGTGGAGATTTATAGTATAATAGCCAAGGACTTAAATATTGATCTGTTTCTCACCCGCACCTATCATATTGCTTCTGAAGACATGGATTAATAATAATAATAATAATAATAATAATAATTCCTTATATTTATACAGCACTTTTCTAGGCACTCAAAGTGCTTTACATAGTATAGGGGGACTCTCCTCATTAACCACCAGTGTGCAGCATCCACCTGGATGATTGACAGCAGCCATAGTGCACCAGTACACTCACCACACACCAGCTATTGGTGGAGAGAAAAGAGTGGAGTGATACAGCCAATGAATGGATGGGGATTATTAGGAGGCCATGGTAAATAAGGGCCAATGGGGGGAATATGGCCAGGACACCGGGGTTACACCCCTACTCTTTACGAGACGTGCCCTGGGATTTTTAATGACCACAGAGAGTCAGGACCTCAGTTTAATGGTTCATCCGAAGGACAGTGCCTTTTTACAGTATAGTTTCCCCATCACTATACTGGGGCATTAGGACCCACACAGACCACAGGGTGAGCACCCCCTTCTGACCTCCCTAATACCTCTTCTGCAGGAGGTCTCCCATCCAGGTACTGACCAGGCTCAACCCTGCTCAGCTTCAGTGGGCAACCAGGCAAGAGCTGCAGGGTGATATGGCTGCTGCTGATAAACCACTGGAGTCTTATGGATTACTGTTATGCTGCATTTATGTGCTTTCTGGAGCTTCAAAGTTCTGGTCACCATTCACTTGCATTGTTGGACCTACAGAGTTTAAATATTCTTCTAAAAATCTTCATTTGTGTTCAGCAGAAGAAAGTCATACACATCTGGGATGGCATGAGGAGTAACTCTCAAGTGAGATTGTGAGCACTCAAGTTTGATTGACAGACCGTGCGTGAGCGCACATGCACTGTAGTTGCAGTTGAATTCCCTCGCTAACGTGATTCAGCAATGTAGAGGACTAGCGTAAATCCTCATGAAAATGGACACCTCACGATTCATACAGATTTGATAGGCTGCTGATAAATATATTTATGATGATGACATCCTAACGCGGGCCGCAACTGATTGCTCGAAGGCCGCGTGTTGAGTAGCGCTGGTCTACAAGCTACTGTTACGGTCTCCTCAATGGGTTGTACTGTTGTTTTAAGTGTTTTGGATCATTATGCTGATGAAACATTGAGAAACAAAATCTTTCTAAAACACTCAGTACTCCAGACAACATGAGTTGTGTAAAATGAGACAGCTTTATACAGTGTATGTGATTAAAGAGATGGTAAGTCTATCCCTCACAGCCTCATTTTCATTCACATCTAAAATTAAACACGGTTCTACTGTGAATAAGGTGAATTTTCGCAAATATAGCATGACCTCTCATTCATTATTGCTTTCAAATAAACAGTTACTACATAATAAAATCTTGTAAAACATTCTGGGAAATGGTGACCCACACAGTCTACTTCTGTTAACCTCTTAAATATTTTTTCTCTATCACATTTCATCACAATTTACAGATCTGAAATGTAGGTGGCGCTCTAACACATTTTAGCCCTCATCCATAGACATTCAGTCTAATTTTCAGTTCAAGCACCACCCTCATTATTTCATTGAATATCTCGTCCTCTTAGTGGACTAGAAGCTCAATCTAGGTGTCATTAGAAATCTGAGATCCTCCTCTTTGCGATGTATACATTTTATAATTTATAGTTGATAACATATATTTTTCTGATGATTTGTTTTGCATGCTTTTCCTGTTGGATGGCATATTTTGTTCTGGACATCTAAGATATAACATTGGATTATTCACACAAGCAAGCTCACAGACAAGAAAACAATGGCTCATTTTTTAGAGAACTCCCTAAGGTAAATTCAGATATAAAGTTTTTTAGCTATTTGGGGCTCACAGCAGCAGATATTGGAGTATAAATGAGACATTTGTATTTGAGGACTTACAGAAATCATATTTCACTTTGTGATTCTTTTAAAAATATATTAAACTGTGATATTAGGACAACAAAATAAACTATACAGTCACAATCCTGAGAATGAGAGCTTTCATTTGATATATGACTTGTCCATTTAGGTGCTCTGTGAAAGACTTACACTATATTGCCAAAAGTATTCGCTCACCCATCCAAATAATAGAATTCAGGTGTTCCAATCACTTCCATGGCAACAGGTGTATAAAATGAAGCACCTAGGCATGCAGACTGCTTCTACAAACATTTGTGAAAGAATGGGCCGCACTCAGGAGCTCAGTGAATTCCAGCGTGGTACTGTGATAGGATGCCACCTGTGCAACAAGTCCAGTCGTGAAATTTCCTCGCTACTAAATATTCCACAGTCAACTGTCAGTGGTATTATAACAAAGTGGAAGCGATTGGGAATGACAGCAACTCAGCCACGAAGTGGTAGGCCACGTAAAATGACAGAGCGGGGTCAGCAGATGCTGAGGCGCATAGTGCGCAGAGGTCGCCAACTTTCTGCAGAGTCAATCGCTACAGACCTCCAAAGTTCATGTGGCCTTCAGATTAGCTCAAGAACAGTGCGTAGAGAGCTTCATGGAATGGGTTTCCATGGCCGAGCAGCTGCATCCAAGCCATACATCACCAAGTGCAATGCAAAGCGTCGGATGCAGTGGTGTAAAGCACGCCGCCACTGGACTCTAGAGCAGTGGAGACGCGTTCTCTGGAGTGACGAATCACGCTTCTCCATCTGGCAATCTGATGGACGAGTCTGGGTTTGGCGGTTGCCAGGAGAACGGTACTTGTCTGACTGTATTGTGCCAACTGTGAAGTTTGGTGGAGGGGTTGATTATGGTGTGGGGTCGTTTTTCAGGAGCTGGGCTTGGCCCCTTAGTTCCAGTGAAAGGAATTCTGAATGCTTCAGCATACCAAGAGATTTTGGACAATTCCATGCTCCCAACTTTGTGGGAACAGTTTGGGGATGGCCCCTTCCTGTTCCAACATGACTGCGCACCAGTGCACAAAGCAAGGTCCATAAAGACATGGATGAGCGAGTTTGGTGTGGAAGAACTTGACTGGCCTGCACAGAGTCCTGACCTCAACCCGATAGAGCACCTTTGGGATGAATTAGAGCGAAGACTGCGAGCCAGGCCTTCTCGTCCAACATCAGTGTCTGACCTCACAAATGCGCTTCTGGAAGAATGGTCAAAAATTCCCATAAACACACTCCTAAACCTTGTGGAAAGCCTTCCCAGAAGAGTTGAAGCTGTTATAGCTGCAAAGGGTGGGCCGACGTCATATTAAACACTATGGATTAAGAATGGGATGTCACTTAAGTTCATATGCGTCTAAAGGCAGATGAGCGAATACTTTTGGCAATATAGTGTATTTTTTATATAAATATTTCTACCCCGTTACCTCTAGGGGGCGCTCATTTTAAACGCAAATATTTTAAGGCCTTATTTTGTTATTTTAAGTAACATAAATGCAGAAGTGATGATTATCTCTGAACATTCTGCTAAACCTCTGCTGTTGCGTTCCACACAAGAAAGAAAGTCACACGGGTTTGGAACAACATGAGGGTGAGTAACGTGAACTACAGTATCCTTTTAAGCGTCAGACACGGTCAGAGAGTGATTGTGCACACTGAGGTCAAGACACAGGAAGTACCGCTGTATAGGAAACACAAACATTGGGCTGATGTTCATTTCAAGAGCTGTTAATGTTTATGCTGATTTTTAACAACTGCAGTTCGGATGCCGATTCCTCTTAATGATCCTTTTATTAGTTTTAAGAAAAGAAACATTTGGAAATTAGAAATGCAATCATTCTACTACACTGGTCACACTTTATATTTAATAGGACCGACTCCTAAGAATCATTCATAACAGTTCGAGTATTTCAGCACTGTGTTCTGTCCACATCGGTGGACGAATTCACATTCGACAGCACTGAAAGTTTTGAGAATCATTCCGTCCTGCAGTGTGTGTTTGCAAGGGCAAGATTGCCAATCACAGTCTGTAACAAACACTCATTATAAAAGTCTTACCTTAATTAATGGAACAATATGATGTCATAAAATACTGATTATATGCATAATGATGTTCACTAGCTCTCTCTCTCTCTCTCTCTCTCTCTCTGATCTAACTCATGTTGTTCGCCCAGTCCTGCATGTTTCTCTGGGAGGAGCACAATCCACTGTCAGAAAAGACCAATCTGATTGGCTGATTGGTTGTCATGGCAACGGTAGCAATGATGTAGCTGGTTAGTAACAGACCGTTATGGTGACTTGTAAGCGCACAGATTCATGCAGGTGACAACGACACAACACGCAGAACGCATGCACAAACAAACACAAAGTCACCACATCCGCTCATGACTCAGGGTGGCAGATGGCATCAGAGCTCAGCCGCAGGAAGACCTCCTGTTTCCAGAGCACCTGCCAACCCTCCACAATCACAATATATAGTCCATTAAAACTATAGTCCTACAGCAGCACAAACTCAATACATCAGAACTCATACACTCGTACAGACACGAGCAATTACACTGAACCAGAAACTCTAATGATGTCTAATGAGAAAACTACACATCCACGAGACTCGGTCATTCAACACACGCTCAGATGTTTAAAGCTTCCAGAAAGGAGTAAATGGAAACTGTGCACACAGAATGCAACATTGATTTATTATGTGTATGAAATATTCTGGGTTCTTCACATCCACAGTCTGATGTGTACCGCCTGAGAAATCACACAAAAACACAACATCACACACACAACACTAGATGATACTGTAGGTGAAACTGAACTAAAGTTGTGTTTATCGACACTTCAGAAAAACGGTTTGGCTTCGTTTGAGGTTCAGTTTTATGAATACCATCAGTGATGTCACAGTGTTGATCACCACAGACAAAGTTTGCACAAATAAATACAGATTGCAGTTAAAGACGGTTTAAAAGCAGAATGTGAATCTTGTATTTTTGTTCATGAATTATTCCGTAAAACACATTTTATTATTTGAGCTGTAAAGTGTCTAAATTGTCCTTTTTGAGGCGGGACTACTCTCGTTCATGGTTCTCAACCAGGGGACTGCAGAATGACTGCAAATTATTTTGAATAACTTATATTATATTATTGCACGGTTCTCTGGAATACTCGACTCTGATTGGTTAGTGGTGGCATCAAATGGTCTAATATTTCTGAGTAACAATCGCACATCCAAGACACATCAGACCGGTCATCTTTCCTACTTCTCATATCACTCTGTGATCTCTACAAGTAAACTAATAAAATAGTTTCAGCTCATACTGTTTCAATGTTTCATGCTCATTTATTTATTTGGCGAGTTGTCGTGTAATAAGCTGGATAATGTGCAGTAAGACGGTCATTATATACAAAATAAACACCAACAGAGCTCAAACCGGAGGTGGAATTCAGCTGTTCAGTGATTGCTTTCTTCTCATATAATTACATAATTTCAACACACTCATTATTTTATGTACTTTTTTTTGTTTTGTTTTATTAGTAGGATAATGTAAAGTCAGCCGGTTGGCAAAATAAAAGTCCTCTGCTTCATGTCGGGGTCCTGATCACCCTGTCGGGGTTTATTTTAGAATAACAACCAGCTGACTGTAAATCTCTTACTAGGGCTCCACAATTAATCGAAATTAAATTGAAATTGTGACATGACCTTTGTGTGATTATTAAACTGCAAAAGGCTGCAATTTAATTAATTAAATAGTCTGCGGGTGCTGCTCACTTCAAAGTATATCTCCGCAGCTCTATTTTGTTTGTATGGCATTAATGTCACATTCTGAGTTCGCGTAAGCCTCGTTTTCAGTGTTTTCTGAACGGTTCAGCACTCCACAACTCCATCTTCTGCTCAGAGTAACAGATGTGCACCGACATCGGTTCCGTTTGCTTACGTGCGCTGAATGTGTAATATTTAAAGCGCTCCAGATTCAGCTTAATTTCACTTTTGTGAAATTCCAAATATGTTTAGCCACTACAAGGTAATATATATAAATACAAATATTATATCCAATGGCATTGGGTATTTCTGGACAATGGAGATGATAAAATGAGGAGTACGCTATACAGCTGTTGTGAACTCTGCTATAATCATAAACAAAACCGTCTCCGATCAGAACAGAAGCTCCTGAATCTTCCTTAAGTTTTCAGCCAAAATAAAAGCTCGACTGTTTAGAAGTTCTTGGTTTATCTGGGCCACATAGCAAGTGGACAAATAAGAATGAGGAAGATATGAAGAAGATCTGTTTTCTTCTTCTTCTCTTTGTTTCACTGTTTTATTCATTTTTTGTTTTTGGCTAAAGTGATGAAGGTCTGAGTATGGTTATTTTATTAAAGAGTAGCCAAAGCCTTTTTACTGGCAGAAGAGCATGGGGAAAACATTACCTAAATTTGGTCAAAAGGAATTGCTTTCTATTTTTTGTTTATCATATCACAGCTCAAACTGCAATAGCATTATTTTTTTTAAATAATTGTAATATGACTTTTTGTCCAAATTGTGTAGCCCTATCCCTTTTATAATTAAACTTTATAAAAAATGCTAAAAGAAAATCACGTTATTTCTAATTTAAATTAAACTCCCTTCAACTATTGTTCTTAAAACCTCTGGAATCACAAAATGAATCATGAATATTTACATTTACATTTATGCATTTGGCAGATGCTTTTATCCAAAGTGACTTACAGTGCCCTTATTACAGGGACAATCCCCCTGGAGCAACCTGGAGTTAAGTGCCTTACTCAAGGACACAATGGTGGTGGCTGTGGGGATCGAACCAGCAACCTTCTGATTACCAGTTATGTGCTTTAGCCCACTACACCACCACCACATGTGTGAAAATGACACTCTATTGACATCATCATGACAGCAGAAGCCATCGAATATTGCCTTGGACGTTGGGGGGTTTTGGTTGAGAACCACTGGGTTATCTGTTACTGATGTAAATAATTCATGTGAGTGGAGTTTGTTTTACCGATAATTAGAGTCCTTCACCTGTTCATTCTGGTATCCTGGTGCATACCATGTAAAAGTAACTGTGATGAGTCGAGATTATTATTTTCTATGGTAATCGACATTATGCCACAGATGCAGTACAACCCATCCTGAACTCAGAATATGCAATTAATCCAAACCGTTTAAAGAAATCAAAGAAAACCTGAAACCCTTTACTGTGTTTAGCAGGTTTTCTAAAGTAAGCATTCCTCAGAAGAGAGTGTTTTAGTAACGTGTTAAAGGCCGTAAGCAGAGCGTGTGAACTGAATCAGTGCTAGTGTTAATGAGTCATACATGTTTACTCTCGGTCAATATCATCATACTCAAACGCATGAACATGTGAAGCTGGTGACACATGCAGGATATGACATCATCAGTGCATGGGGTCAGACAGAGCATCCTGAACACATGACCTCTCCTGTCCCTACAGAACCTGAACCAGCGGTGTAATAACACTCACTGACAACACTAGAACTGTTGGAGTTTTTAACCAAATCATATTTACAAAATCAAAGGAGATCTCTGCTACCTTTATCAATAAAATTAGAAAAATCTACAAACGTAAAGATTTAAAGGAACATTTTGTCATCATTTACACAGGGGAAGATTGAAATGAAACGAACCCTATAAGCTCTGAAGGTGTTTTTAAAGATTTCCCGTTTATTATGACATTATATATCTCTGGGTGTAAATAATGTGGCTCCAAAAAACTGCTTTTGTTTTGTTCCCAATCACGTCAACTGTATCTGAGAACATTTTTGTGTTGATATGACAAAGCAATCAAAAGTTAGAGCATTACAAAAATAATCTATCATAGTGTCCAAAAGCCTCTCCAAACAAATAAAACATAATAATTGTACATAAGAACTAATTACACATGCAAACACAACAATGACTAAAGGTTTGTATAGCATGCAGACATGATTTTAGTAATGAGATTTCACAGAATGAGTTTCATTCTGTGTCATTTGAGTCATCATTGAGTCTGTATCATGTATTTGGCGCCATCTCCTGGTGGTCATATGTAACATTGTGCTTCATGTGGATTATCTAATGATCTATGCATCTGATTATCTTGTGTGTGGACTCGTTTGAAAGATAATCACCTCCTCTAAGTAATGATGTGTGATATTTTATGTTCTGTTTATTTTTCGTGATGTTATAAGCGAAAACACGGCATACAAGCAACACCAACATAATTGTCAAAGACATATACTTTGATATTACTCGCTATATTTTTGTCTGTGAGTAAAACAAATATAATGCCTACATGCATTGTACAGTAGAGCTTATAAGCTTTCAAACGACACCAATTTTGTGTTGGTCAAGACTGTAGTTATTAATATTTTGACTTTTTTTTTTCTCACAGGCCCATCCAAGCTTAAAGGGTTCAACTGCATTTAACAACTTCAATTTGGGTCTATTTATTGTATGATTTCAGAAGACTTTGAATATAGTTCATGAGTTTTATGGGCAACTTTTATGATACTTTTAAGGTGCTTTTTTGAGCTTGACAGCCCCTGACCACTGTATGCTTTTATTGTATGGAAAAGAGCAGTGTGAACATTGTGCTAAACATCTACTTTTGTGTTCCACTGAAGAATGAAAACCATACAGGTTTGGTATAACATGAAGGTGAGTAAATGATGACAGAATTTTCATTTTTTAAAAGAACTGGCAAGTAGCGTGTAGTTCTGTAGAGCCAAATTTATAAATTTATCATGCAGTGAAACAGAGGATATAAGAGCACATTGTGTATTTGGGCTGCAGGGGGAGAATTTGTGTTTCAGAGATGCTCAGAATAGACGCCCTATTAAAGACACTTAATACAACATCAAAAGCAATTATGAAAACAATAATAATCCAACAGCTACACAGACACATTAAAAACTCACATAAATATGCCAGGACACACAAACAGCATAATTTCATATATATATTCAATAGAGCAGACACAGTTTTACACACTCAACAGGAGCAATTATATTACCATTATTACATTATTATTACAGGATTTACTGATGTCACTCTGTTGATTTAAATGGTTAGTCAAAAAGCCAAACGACAGCTGATCACGGCTCTTTGTACAGGAAAGTGTGCTTCAATTATTCAAATATCTGTTTAGAATTAAGCTCAAAAATTCAATCAGATGAGCCAACTTTAGCAGTGAGATCATTGTGCAGTGTAGCGAACACTGATGACATCACAGTGACTCTCTGTTGAGTGTGTGCTGTGCTGTGATTGGTTGAGATAGTGGATGTGTACTCACCCCGTTCCACTCTATGGGCATACTCACTTCATCACCGGCCTCAGAACCGCTCTCGTACTTTACACTGGGCAGACTGTCTCTACTGCGTCGCCGCTCACTGTCGCCCTCCTTCAGGATCTCCATGACACGAGACTGATGCACAGGATACAGACCCTGACACACACACACACACACACACACACAGATGACATATAAAACAATACACATCTGCATACATAAATGGATATTGGGTGAGTCGAGCAGTGTGATATTAACCCTTTAAGCTCTGAAGGTGTTTTTAAAGATTTCCTGTTTCAGTGGCATACCCAAAATTAAAGCCATATAACTCGACAAAAAAAAAAAAAAAAAAAATCAAGGTGGGTCAAGTGTTTGGTATCATTGTAAAGAAAACTTTTAAAAATTTTAATGATAAAGATTATGATACATTATGAAACTCTCAGACTAAGAAACTATTCAAAAATCACAAAAACAATTTAGCCAAAAATTTACTTTTTTTCAGATTTTTCTTATTTGACATTATATATCTGTGGGTGTAAATAACGTGGCTCCAAAAAAACAATGCTTTTGTTTTGTTCCCAATCATGTCAACTGTATCTGAGAAAAATGTTGTGTTGATACGACAAAGCAATCAAAAGTTATAGCATTACAAAAATAATGTATCATAGTGTCCAAAAGCCTCTCCAAACAAATAAAACATAATAATTGTACATAAGAACTAATTACACATGCAAACACAACAATGACTAAAGGTTTGTATAGCATGCAGACATGATTTTAGTAATGAGATTTCACAGAATGAGTTTCATTCTGTGTCATTTGAGTCATCATTGAGTCTGTATCATGTATTTGGCGCCATCTCCTGGTGGTCATATGTAACATTGTGCTTCATGTGGATTATCTAATGATCTATACATCTGATTATCTTGTGTGTGGGCTCGTTTGAAAGATAATCACCTCCTCTAAGTAATGTTATGTGATATTTTATGTTCTGTTAATTTTTCGTGAAGTTATAAGTGAAAACGCGGCATCTCAGCAACACCAACATAATTGTCAAAGACATATACTTAGCTATTTTTTATTTTTATAAATGATCAAAACTAAACACTTCTGATTTGTCTGCAAATTTCAAAACACTTGTTCAGTTTTGGTCATAATGTCTACATGCATTGGAAAGTAGAGCTTCTAAGCTTTCAAACGATACTTATTTTGTGTTGGTCGAGACTGTAGTTATTAATATTTTGATAATATTTGTTTTTTTTCTCACAGGCCTAAAGACCCTATGAAATGGTTTGATGAGGGCAGTTTATGTACTTCCTACTGAAACAAGAAGTTGGGCTTTAAATCTGCTCCTCTAACAGATGATCTTAATGGAATGAGTTGAGCATCATTAACTGAGTGCTGAATGAGACTTTAATGACAACACATCATTAATGAGACACAAAAACATCAACATAACTTACTGAATCGCTCTGACATCCACAGAAACGCAGGAAGAGAAAGACGCAAGAAAGAAACAACAGTATTTAATGCATTAGCCATAATATAATTCTGTCAGAATACACGGTGGTCTGTTGTGAATGGAAGTGAAGTTTGTGTCATACCAGTTTTCTGGATCTCATTGCACATTCATCCAGTGTCTGGGCTGCCTCCATCTTCCCCTGTCTGCGGTACAGAGCACCCAGATTCCTCAGAGTCGTATTTACAGTTGGACTGCAGACAAAACAACACGTCTGGTGAAACAAAGATAACAGAAACTACGAAACGAAACAGCCAATCACCTTCTCTGTGAACTTACAGTCTGGTAAAATACACTGCTTTACTACATGATATAAAGTGATTCTACAACAATTTATAAAACTAAATTCTGGTGCATATTTGGATATTTGGTCGCAATTTTTCACACTCAAATTTAAAAGCTTACCATTCACACATACTGTGGACTAACTGCCAAAAATTGGTCTCATTTATCAGAGAACCACCCATATTAAAAAAAAGACTCTTCTCTTTTCAAAATATGAAAAATTATTCATTCATAATATTGTTTGTGTTTATAATCTTATGATAAATAGAAAGTTTTTTAAGAAAAAAAAAAAACAATTGTAATTCTGGTTCTGTTCACTCTGCCTCACTTTGAAAAATATCGTTTTATTCCACTAGGTGGCAGAAAGCACTAGAAAAAATATTTTTTCCTCTATCAGATTCCATTACAATATACAGATCTGAAATGTAGGTGGCGCTCTAACACATTTTATCCCTCACAGTTGTGCTCGTCCATAGACATTCAGTCTAATTTACAGTTCAAGCACCACCCTCATTATTTCATTGAATATCTCGGCCTCTGAGTGGACTAGAAGCTCAATCTAGGTGTCATTAGAAAGCTGAGATTATCCCCTTTGTGATGATATATAACATTTTATCATCAATAGTCGAACACATATTTTTCTGATGATTTGTTTAGCATGCTTTTTCTTGCTGGATGGCATATTTTGTTCTGGACATCTAAGATATAACATTGGATTATTTACACAAGCAAGCTCACAGACAAGTAAACAATGGCTCATTTTTTAGAGAACTCCCTAAGATAAAAGCAGATATAAAGTTTTTAGCTATTTGGGGCTTACAGCAGCAGTTATCGGAGCATAAAATAGACGTTTGTATTTGATGACTTATAGAAGTCATATTTCACTTTGTGATTCTTTTGAAAATCTATTAAACTGTGGTATTAGGGCAACAAAATAAACTATACAGTCACATTCCTGAGAATGAGAGCTTTCATTTGATATATGACTTGTCCATTTAGGTGCTATGTGAAGAACTTTTATTTTCATATTAATAAGTCTACCCCATTACATCTAGAGGGCACTAATTTTCAACCCGAATGTTTTGAGGTCTTTGTTATTTTAAAAGAATAGTCCACCCAAAAATGTAAATTCTCTCATTATTCACTTACCCTGATGCTGTCCCAGATGTGTATGACTGTCTTTCTTCAGCAGAACACAAATGAAGACTTTTAGAAGAAGATAGAGCTCTGTCAGGTCCTTATAATAGAAGTGCACGGGTGCCAGCACTTTGATGGTCCAAAAGTCATATTTAGGCAGCATAAAAGTAATCCACATGACTCCAGTCGATCAATGAATGTCTTCTGAAGCAAACTGATAATTAAAACGTTACTAACTTTTAAAAAGTGCTCCCTTCCAGCAGCTGATGCGAAGCGTGACGTAAGCACGTCAGTGAATTCACGTGAGAATTCGGAAGCGGCGCTTATTTACAACAGAAGAACGAACGTCACTTGAGAGTTCGGCCATTTCAAACAGCATCAGAGCCCTGGATGGAAGCGCAAATTTAAAGTTAAATATGTTTTAATTATCGACTTGTTTCTTACATAAACCTATCGATTCAATTCGGAAGACATTCATTGATCGACTGGAGTTGTGTGGATTACTTTTATGCTGCCTAAATGTGACTTTTGGACCGTCAAAGTGCTGGCACCCGTGCGCTTCTATTATAAGGACCTGACAGAGCTCTATCTTCTTCTAAAAGTCTTCATTTGTGTTCTTCTGAAGAAAAACAGTCATACACATCTGTGACAGCACCAGGATAAGTGAATAATGAGAGAATTTACATTTTTGGGTGAACTATTCTTTTAAGTAACATAAATGCAGAAGTGATGATTATCTCTGAAAGGTTCAGATTTAAGCTTTTAAATGATACCTCATATGCCTGACTTATGTATACGGAGACTTTATTTTAGGTGTAAACATTTTCCGCGATATAACGCCCAATTCCCAATGCGCTCTAAGTCCTCATGGTGGCGTAGTGGCTCGCCTCAATCCGGGTGGCGGATGACGAATCTCGGTTGCCTCCGCGTCTGAGATCGTCAATCCGCGCATCTTATCACGTGACTTGTTGAGCACGTTACCGCGGAGATGTAGCACGTGTGGAGGCTTCACGCTATTCTCCGCGGCATCCATGCACAACTCACCATACGCACAACTCACTGAGAATGAGAACCACATTATAATGACCACGAGGAGGTTACCCCATGTGACTCTACCCTTCCTAGCAACCGGGCCAATTTGGTTGCTTAGGAGTCCTGGCTGGAGTCACTCAGCACACCCTGGGATTCGAACTCGTGACTTCAGGTGTGGTAGTCAGCGTCAATACTCACTGAGATACCCAGACCCGCCGGTAATACTGATTATTAATAATATGAAATGCAATTCATTGGCTTGATTTCCAGGGAACATGTTTTAAATGCACTACAAGGGGCCTTGATATATGCAGCGAAGTGCAGGTGTCTTGAGACACGCTTTTAAAAGCTGACATTCTTTTTCTACTTAAAATAGTGTCTAAAAAATGTGGCGCTCCAGCGTGAGATGCTGAAAAAACTGCTGGACGTGGTGTAAAGGTCAAAGACATCTCTCTAGCGATTGACATAGAAGATCAATAGAAAAATTGCGCAGATGGACACAAAAACGTGTTCAGTGTCAACGGCCCTCAAGTCACTTTGGATCAAAGCGACTGTCAGATGCATTAATGTAAATGTCTTCTGTATGCTCACTTGCCTGATTTAAAAATACTACAAAGAAAAGTTTCTGTGAAGGTTGTGTGATACCTGTTGACTTTGCAGGCTTTGTACCAGCCTCCATATTCTCCATAGGGAGTCTCTCTGTTTTTCCCCTGAACATCAGAACAACACAGAGAGGAAATGAGTGACAATTACAATCACATTATATAGAATATTCTTAATATTTTCACATTTATATTTTCACACCTTGCTCATCTCTTCTCTCTCCTCCGCGTGCATCCAGATGGGTTTGTTTTCAGCTGTAGAGAGACACACAGGTGATGTCATTACCCATAATGCATGCATGAATAAGCCTGTGTTTTGAAAAAGATTGAATCAAAGATAGTTATGCTGATATTGTATCTTTTCAACATCCTTTTCTTTATCACTGAAACACTGTAACAGAACATAACTATTTTATACTATATACTCGCAGCAAAATTATCGTTATAATTGTTTTTGTTGTTGTTTTCTGCTAAATAATCATTTAAAACAAAACATTTCCACACTATTCAACATGAGCACTGAACGCAATTTAAGCAAAAAGTGTTCAATTACAGTGGCAAGAAAAAGTGAAAATTTGTCTTAAAATCTGGTTTGATCTTCATCTAAGTTACAATAATGATCAAACACAATCTGTTTAACTAATAACACTAAAATTATTATATTGTTCTTGTACATCTTAAATACATCATTCAAACATTCACAATGTAGGTTGGAAAAAATATGTGAACCCCTAGTCTAATGACGTCAACAAAAGCTAATTAGAGTCAGTAGTTGGCAAACCTGGCATCCAATTCATGAAACGAGATTGGAGGTGTGGGTTAGAGCTACTTTGACTTTTCACAAGAAGTTTTCTATTCACAAGAAGCATCTGCTGTCGTGGACCATGCCTCGCAAAAAAGAGATCTCAGAAGATGATCAAGAATTGTTGCTTTGCATAAAGCTTGAAAGGGTTACAAAGTTATCTTGAAGAGTTTAGATATTCATCTGCCACAGTTAGATAAACTGTCTATAAATGGAGATGATTTAGTACTATAGGTACTCTCTCTAGAAGTGGCCGTCCAGCCAAGATGACTCAAAGGGCACACCACAGAATGATCAATGAGGTAACAAAGAACCCTAGAGTGACAGATAAAGACTTGAAGGAATCATTGGAACTGGTTAACATCTCTGTTCATGAGTCTACTATATGGTAAACATTAAACAGGTATAGTGTTCATGGCATGACATCATGAAGGAAGCTGCTGCTTTCCAACTAAAACATTGCTGCATGCCTGAAGTTTGCCAAAGACCATCTTGACACTCCACAACACTACTGGGAAAATGTTTTTGGACTGATGAAACGAAGGTTGAATTGTTTGGGAAGAACATGCAGCACTATGTATTTATGTAAAGGGCACCGCATACCAACATGAAAACATCATCCCAACGGTGAAGTACAGTGGAGGAAGCATCATGATTTGGGGCTGCTTTGCTGTTTTGGGGCCTGAACCGCTTGCCATCATCGAGGGAAAAATGAATTCCCAAGTTTATCAAGATATCCTACAGGATAATGTCAGGGTGTCTGTGCACCAGCTGAAGCTCAGTAGAAGTTGGGTGATGCAGCAGGACAATGACCCTAAACATCGAAGTAAATCCACTACAGAATGACTTCAAAAAAAGAAAATCAAACTTTTGGAGTGTCCCAGTCAGAGTCCAGACCTTAACCCAATAGAGATGCTGTGGAATGACCTCAAGAGAGACACCAGACGTCCTAAGAATATGTCTGAGCTGAAGCAGTTCTGTAAGGAAGAACGGTCCAAAATTCCTTCTGAAACGAAAACGCTTGGTTGAGGTTATTACTGCCAAAGGAGGATCGACCAGCTATTAAACCCAAGGGTTCACTTACTTTTCCAAAGCACTGTGAATGTTTAATGGGACGCAATTAATGCAGAAAAACAGCTAATTCTAAAGGGTTCACATACTTTTTCTTGCCACTGTAAAATGAACCTGCTTTCAGTAATCACCTTAATGATGCCACATTCACACTAATCTGCTTTCGTTTTCAATTTTCTAACATTATCGTTTTCCGAGGTATGCGGTAACAGAGGGCGTTTTCAAAATGCTCCTTTTTCTCTGGAGGAAAACACTGTTCTAGAGTGGATGAGAGGCGTACATGTAGCAAAATCAACATCGTTTTCAAAGGAAAACATATATGTGTGGACTAAATGTCCACTTTATTTAAAATACTTTTTATATAAAAAAAAACCAAACAATACACCACATTGAATAATGAAGCTTGAAAATATGTTTTATTGTATTTTGTGAATTATCTGAAGAGCGATTCCTCTGTGCAGAAGATGTTTGCTGTTTAAATCTCTGTCCATCTGTGTGTGTTGTGTCTCTCTGTCGCCCTGTCCACTGACTTCAACAACTCTGATTGATAAGCACAAGAATGTGAAGTGAATTTACAGAGAAGAAACTCACTGACTGTTATTTTCCCGTCCTAAACCCTGCAAAACTCTATCATTTGTTTGTTTTCTACATACAAACTAGTGCAGTATTCGGCTCAAAGCAGCTCTGAACAGATTCTGAACACTGAGTTCTCTCACCGTCCACTGATCCAAACTCTTTCTCATGAGCACAAGTCAGAATCGCCTTGTACAGAATCTCTGCTTCTTTATATTTGCCTTGTTTGAGAAAGCAGGATGCCTGCAGAGAGACGACAAACACAAAGACATCTGAGTAATGTAGAAGGTCATTCATCAATAGAAGAGCGAGTCCATGTGAGTGTGTGCGATCATTCAACAGACACACACAGACTATATGTACTGTAGGTGGAGAAAAACACTTCTCAATGTATGGCCGATGAAAAGAACTGGTATCAAACTGTTTGGCCTTGAGTTATGAAATAGCAAAGCTCAAAACTCCACAAAAACTGCTGCTAGTTACACAAATTTTAACACAGATGCAAAAAAAGTCTGTCATAACTGCAGATTTGCCCATATTTGCATTTGAAGACACTTATCAAGTTTTGCTTGTAATCTTTTATAAGTGATTCTAGAAAAGGGATGTCCAAACGTTTTCAACTGGGGGCCAGATGCAAAAAGAAAGAAGGTGTTGCAGGCTGCATCGTCGTAATAATGGAAAAAACAGGCTAAATGCAATTAGATTGCCACTACTGCATCATCTTTATATTGTTTGCTAAATATTATGCAAGTTTTAATCACGGTTTGTTTTAATAAAGGATATTTCTCTCACCAAGAACGGCAGTGATGCAGGGACAGGAAATTATATAATGACAAAAATGCCCCGAAAAGTGACAATAATATCTTAAAGTTCAAAATGAGGGGGCAAAAAATGCCTGTTTTCTGTTTTGTTTTTTTAATACCATCTGATATAGTTCTTAGAACTTTAAAAGGGGTCATGTCATGAGGAATCAAATTTTCCTTGACATTTTGACATATAAGAGGTCATTCTAATATAAACACATACTGTACATTTCAGAACTCAAAACTTTATCCCCAATGCAATAAAAGCATTTATTATAACCAACCTGCAAAAACACCTCGTTCTCTACTTCCGTGACTACCCTACGACATTTGTGTGCCCATTAATTAATGACCACCTCTACAGCAAACGCCTACTTTATGTCATCACACCCATAGCCCCGCCCACTGGTGCTTCAGTTCATAAACTGCGAAAGAGAGAGAGAGCAGGACAGACAGGCCTAGTGT
Source organism: Myxocyprinus asiaticus (assembly GCF_019703515.2). NCBI lineage: Eukaryota > Metazoa > Chordata > Actinopteri > Cypriniformes > Catostomidae > Myxocyprinus > Myxocyprinus asiaticus. Next base: position 528,296 of record NC_059364.1, on the reverse strand, counting down.
GGCCGAACTATTCCTGAACACCAAAGGGGAACCATCTGGACTATTTGGAATTATTTTTGTATATAAACATGCACTAGACAGACATCTTTGACCGCTTGATTCATATCTTGGGTCGCTTTTAAAAGACGCGGTGTCAAGTTACAACTCTGAAGAGGAGAATCCACTCTCTGTCATTCATCTGCTGCTGCTTGCTGTTTCGAGCAAAAATGCATCATGGATGCGTTCTTTCGCCCATCTACGCTATTTTTAATTGTTGGTGTATGAAAACATTCGCTGGATGGACATCTTTGACCATTTTGATGCATTTCTGGCAATGCGCATTAGTTTTATAATGTTGTGGAGCTTGTTCATTCTCTTCCGATTGAGTTTTTAATATGGCTGTATTCGAAAGGATGCACAATGTTAGCCAATCAGAACAGTGGAATGGAAGATAATTTCTGACAATGCAGTAATGTAACATTTTTATACGAAATATAATACTGCTGGGTAAGAACGTGTTACTTTCAATGCCCTTGGATTTTGTGTTTTTATTTTTTGACGACAATACAGTGTCACTGCAAAACACGAGCAACTGGGCAGTTTTGGTTGTGACGCGTCGCAATAATCAGAATAAAGATTACATTTTCCTGCTATGACGTGATTCAAGAAATGTATCTTTATTTGTAATTTAATCATAGTTTTTGTTCTGTTGTTACTTGTGTTACAACTTTGTTTTTATTTTGATCAAAGTGTGTGTGCTCCCTTTTATTTGTTTGATAAGCAAGTACGTGCTAAGTGTGTGCAGTACAAGCAGAGATGCGTGATCTAAACTGATACCAGTCCTATACAAACTCATCATTCTTTTTGCGTGGGGCTTCTTCCATTGAAATCTGGAGAATGCCAAAACACTCTGAACTCTTCCAGTGGATGCAGCTGGTTGCAACTGCAAAGACAACGCAATAGTGGAGACGATGCGCTGTGAAATGTGGCTGTGCGTGATAGCACCACCCAGTGTTCAGAATATGAATTTTATAGCATTTCTCAATAGCCGGCCAAGTTCTGTTCTATTTCTTAAATCTCTCACAGGCCGCATCAGTAGTTTGGACACCCCTCTTCTAGAAAAGACATACAGTGCATCCGGAAAGTATTCACAGCGCTTCACTTTTTCCACATTTTGTTATGTTACAGCCTTATTCCAAAATGGATTAAATTCATTATTTTCCTCAAAATTGTACAAACAATACCCCATAATGACAACACGAAAGAAGTTTGTTTGAAATCTTTGCAAATTTATTAAAAATAAAAAACGAAAAAAATCACATGTACTTTGTTGAAGCACCTTTGGCACCAATTACAGCCTCAAGTCTTTTTGAGTATGATGCTACAAGCTTGGCACACCTATTTTTGGGAAGTTTCTCCCATTCTTCTTTGCAGGACCTCTCAAGCTCCATCAGGTTGGATGGGGATCATCGGTGCTCAGCCATTTTCAGATCTCTCCAGAGATGTTCAATCAGGTTCAAGTCTGGGCTCTGGCTGGGCCACTCAAGGACATTCACAGAGTTGTCCCGGAGCCACTCCTTTGTTATCTTGGCTGTGTGCTTAGGGTCGTTGTCCTGTTGGAAGATGAACCTTCACCCCAGTCTGAGGTCCAGAGCGCTCTGGAGCAGGTTTTCATCAAGGATGTCTCTGTACATTGCTGCATTCATCTTTCCCTCGATCCTGACTAGTCTCCCAGTTCCTGCCGCTGAAAAACATCCCCACAGCATGATGCTGCCACCACCATGCTTCACTGTAGGGATGGTATTGGCCAGGTGATGAGCGGTGCCTGGTTTCCTCCAGACATGACGCTTGCCATTCAGGCCAAAGAGTTCAATCTTTGTTTCTCATGGTCTGAGAGTCCTTCAGGTGCCTTTTGGCAAACTCCAGGTGGGCTGTCATGTGCCTTTTACTGAGGAGTGGCTTCCGTCTGGCCACTCTACCATACAGGCCTGATTGGTGTAGTGCTGCAGAGATGGTTGTTCTTCTGGAAAGTTCTCCTCTCTCCACAGAGAAATGCTGGAGCTCTGTCAGAGTGACCATCGGGTTCTTGGTCACCTCCCTGACTAAGGCCCTTCTCCCCCGATCGCTCAGTTTGGCCGGGTGGCCAGCTCTAGGAAGAGTCCTGGTGGTTCCAAACTTCTTCCATTTACGGATGATGGAGGCCACTGTGCTCATTGGGACCTTCAATACTGCAGAAATGTTTCTGTACCCTTCCCCAGATCTGTGCCTCGATACAATCCTGTCTCGGAGGTCTACAGACAATTCCTTGGACTTCATGGGTTGGTTTGTGCTCTGACATGCACTGTTAACTGTGGGACCTTATATAGACAGGTGTGTGCCTTTCCAAATCATGTCCAATCAACTGAATTTACCACAGGTGGACTCCAATCAAGTTGTAGAAACATCTCAAGGATGATCAGTGGAAACAGGATGCACCTGAGCTCAATTTTGAGTGTCATGGCAAAGGCTGTGAATACTTATGTACATGTGATTGTTTTCGTTTTTTATTTTTAATAAATTTGCAAAGATTTCAAACAAACTTCTTTCATGTTGTCATTATGGGGTATTGTTTGTAGAATTTTGAGGAAAATAATGAATTTAATCCATTTTGGAATAAGGCTGTAACATAAAAAAAATGTGGAAAAAGTGAAGCGCTGTGAATACTTTCCGGATGCACTGTAACACAGTTTCCATCCGAGCTTCCGTTTGATAAACTCACCAGGTTGTTCTTGGTTTTGGCGACGTTTGGGTCATCTGGACCGAGTCTGCGCTCGTAGATCTCCAGCGCTCTGCAGTAATAATACTCCACCTCATCATACTTGCCTTGATTCTGACACAACAGAGCCAGATTATTCAGCTGCTTCGCCACGTCAGGATGATCTTTACCCAACACCTGACACACAGACAGACAGACAGTTAGTTGCTTCTTCAGGTAGCAAAAATAGTAGCTGTTTATCTCATCATAAACACTCAATATGATGCTGTTTAAGGAGAGGTGATGGGGTGATATGGAGATCAAGTGATCGCAGGGGTCACAGGATGTTCACTGACCTTCTCTCGAATCTCCAGAGCTCGTTTACACAGCGGCTCGGCGTCTTTATACTTCCCTCTCTTACCGTACAGAACAGCCAGATTATTGAGAGTGGCAGCAACCTGACGAACAACACAAACACACATCAGTCCTGATCGGAGAACAGATGAACTTTATGGTATGTTCCGTAAGAACAACAGGAACTGAATATTGTGCACTAATACATCACCATTCTAAAGGCCTATTCATACAAAGACCGATTTTTGGGTGCAAATGTTGGTTCCGAACAAGCTTTTGACTAGGAACAATGGATTCCCATGGCGCTATTCACAGCAGGTCCGACAAATCGTCCAGCAACAATCCGAAGGTTTTTTATATGGAGAGCAGTCCATTTTTTTTGGACTGCGATGAAAACTGACTAACCGATGAGAATAGCTTTGAGAAATTCGCTGGTGCCGCTAATCAACTGGCAAACACCGGTGCTGTGCTCTTTTACTCGTCTCACGCACAAATACTCTGAATTCAATGCAAATATGCAGTAAATAAATAATATTGAAGCTGTGAACACATTTTTCCTTTTTTAGAATATTTATATAATGTGCTGATGCCTCATATTATATAAAATACTTGGTGTTTTGCATTAATGTGCATTATTTAATATGTACATTACTGTGCCTGTACAATTGTTCTGGCTTTAAAAATAGCAGTGAGGTTCAGCAATTCGTTTGGACTAAGCTCGTAGTAAAATACAACATAAAAAGACTCTCTACATGCAATATTTTACTATGAATGTAGAAAAACGAATTGCAGAACCTCACTGCTATTTTTATTGCAAGCATAAAATAACACACAAAGCATTCCAGTAACGGTGCTCTTTATCTCAACACGCACAAGAAACCCTGAATTCAATACAAATATGCCATCACTAAATAAAGAAAAGACCATAAGGCTGTGTCTTCTTTCATATTGTTTTTGATGTTATGCAATATATTTTATGTTATACCTGATTTACTTCATGTACATTATTCCACGTGTATTTATATCACTTTACCTTGTGTTATATTATGAGAGAAGCTGGGTTCGGGAGTTCGTTTGGGGTTCGGGAGTTCATTTGGAATATACTCATTGCAAAATGCATGCATAAATATAAATTCAACAGCGTTCTTTACTCATCTCAACCGCACAAAAAAAACACATATTCTATATTCCTCAAAATGCTACAAAAACATGAAAAGAACGAAATTTGGCATAATGAAACAGTTATGCCAAATTATGTAAATAAATCCCTTAACTGTGTTAAATATACACTATATTGCCAAAAGTATTCGCTCATCTGCCTTAGACGCATATGAACTTAAGTGACATCCCATTCTTAATCCATAGGGTTTAATATGACGTCGGCCCACCCTTTGCAGCTATAACAGCTTCAGCTCTTCTGGGAAGGCTTTCCACAAGGTTTAGGAGTGTGTTTATGGGAATTTTTGACCATTCTTCCAGAAGCGCATTTGTGAGGTCAGACACTGATGTTGGACGAGAAGGCCTGGCTCGCAGTCTTCGCTCTAATTCATCCCAAAGGTGCTCTATTGGGTTGAGGTCAGGACTCTGTGCAGGCCAGTCAAGTTCTTCCACACCAAACTCGCTCATCCATGTCTTTATGGACCTTGCTTTGTGCACTGGTGCGCAGTCATGTTGGAACAGGAAGGGGCCATCCCCAAACTGTTCCCACAAAGTTGGGAGCATGGAATTGTCCAAAATCTCTTGGTATGCTGAAGCATTCAGAGTTCCTTTCACTGGAACTAAGGGGCCAAGCCCAGCTCCTGAAAAACAACCCCACACCATAATCCCCCCTCCACCAAACTTCACAGTTGGCACAATGCAGTCAGACAAGTACCGTTCTCCTGGCAACCGCCAAACCCAGACTCGTCCATCAGATTGCCAGATGGAGAAGCGTGATTCATCACTCCAGAGAACGCGTCTCCACTGCTCTAGAGTCCAGTGGCGGCGTGCTTTACACCACTGCATCCGACGCTTTGCATTGCACTTGGTGATGTATGGCTTGGATGCAGCTGCTCGGCCATGGAAACCCATTCCATGAAGCTCTCTACGCACTGTTCTTGAGCTAATCTGAAGGCCACATGAACTTTGGAGGTCTGTAGCGATTGACTCTGCAGAAAGTTGGCGACCTCTGCGCACTATGCGCCTCAGCATCCGCTGACCCCGCTCTGTCATTTTACGTGGCCTACCACTTCGTGGCTGATTTGCTGTCATTCCCAATCGCTTCCACTTTGTTATAATACCACTGACAGTTGACTGTGGAATATTTAGTAGCGAGGAAATTTCACGACTGGACTTGTTGCACAGGTGGCATCCTATCACAGTACCACGCTGGAATTCACTGAGCTCCTGAGAGCGGCCCATTCTTTCACAAATGTTTGTAGAAGCAGTCTGCATGCCTAGGTGCTTCATTTTATACACCTGTGGCCATGGAAGTGATTGGAACACCTGAATTCAATTATTTGGATGGGTGAGCAAATACCTTTGGCAATATAGTGTATCTTAATCTCATGCATTGACAGCTGAGTACTTAAAGATCCATGCACCAAAGTAAATGTTTTTAGAACAGCGCCACCTACTGTACAGGGGTGACATTGTTTTTAATTTTTTCCGATTCGGTCTCAGTTTTGCGTGACCCTACAATAAGTTTTGAGGTCCATCGCAATAGTTGTGCGTTCCCTCGTAATAAGTTTGCGTGTCCTCGCAATAGTTTTGCGTTCCATCACAGTAGTTTTGTGTACCCTCAAAACAGTTGTGCATGCCCTCGCAATAGTTTTGCGTTCCATCGCAGTAGTTTTGCGTTTCATTGCAATAGTTTGTGTACCCTCAAAACAGTTATGCATGCCCCCGCAATAAGTTTTGCGATCCCCCGCAATAGTTTTGCGGCATGCCCTTCCAATAGTTTTGTATGCCCCCGCAATAAGTTTTGCGTGTCCCAACAATAAGTTTTGCATTCCCTCGCAATAGTTGTGTGTTCCCTCGCAATAAGTTTTGCGTGTGCTCGCAATATGTTTTGCGTGCCCTCCCAATGGTTTTGCGTGCCCCCGCAATATGTTTTTCGTGCCCTCGCAATAGTTTTGAGTTCCCTCGCAATAGTTGTGCGTGCCCCCGCAATAAGTTTTGCATGTCCTTGCAATAGTTTTGAGTTCCCTCGTAATAGTTTTGCGTTCCATCGCAATAGTTTTGTGTATCCTCAAAACAGTTGTGCATGCCCTCGCAATAAGTTTTGCGATCCCTCGCAATAGTTTTGCGTGCCCTTCCAATAGTTTTGCATGCCCTCGCAATAAGTTTTGCGTGTCTCCACAACAAGTTGTGTTCCCTCGCAGTAGTTTTGAGTTCTCTCGCAATAGTTGTGCGCTCCATCGCAATAAGTTTTGCTTGCCCTCGTATTAAGTTTTGCGTGTCCTCGCAATAGTTTTGCGTTCCATAGCAATAAATTTGTGTACCCTCAAAACAGTTGTGCATGTCCTCGCAATAAGTTTTGCGATCACTCGCGATAGTTTTGCATGCCCTTCCAATAGTTTTGCATATCCCCACAATAAGTTTTGCATTCCCTCGCAGTAGTTTTACGTTCCTTCGCAATAGTTTTGAGTTCACTCGCAATAGTTGTATGTGCCCTTGCAATAGTTTTGCGTTCCATCGCAACAGTTTTGCATTCCCTCACAATAAATTTACCATTGTTTTACTACAGTTCAGAGCATGTGAGCATAGTGGAGCGGTGATTATTCCACCTGAGTGGCTCTCTCAGGCTGCTCAGTGTCGCTCGCTCAACACAGAATGTGCTTCATGATATGCTGGTTTGGGAATCTGCGAAATAAGCAATAGACCTGAGGTTATGGAGCTCTAACATTTCAGTGAAGTTGCAAACCTTATAGCCTAAATAAATGCAAAGTATAGATCAAAGTTAAGAACGAGGAAATCGAAAGGGAGTGTGGAGAGACCGTGAGAATGAGCAAATATTCCTTTTGGAATCGTACATGTCACATTGCCAGAGAGCACGAGGATGTGCTACGTGAACATGCAAGAGCAGCAAAAGGTGAGCTAGTAGACTACACTACTATTCGATAATAAATTAATAGATAGGCAAGGTATCTTGTTGTTTTGCAATCATGTCAGCGCAGCTGGCAGCTAGATGCAGGCCCGGTTCTGCGGAGGTGCGAACATTAGATCACCCTCAATTGAATATGTAAGCTTAATAATACTGTATATTGGCAAAGCATTTTTCCTTTAATCAGGGTGAACACACACAAAAAATCCCTGCACCAAAACTAATAAACATGTATGATATTGCAGATCAGTGTGTCCTAATTTGCAGGAGGATTATTCTGCTTTCATGCCTCTATTGTACAATTTAGCATTTGATTAGTAAAGATTTCCGCTCTCGCATAGAGAATTTCATAGTGGAATTATCTCACTTAATCGACCAGCTTTCGGTTTCTGCTTCGGAATAAAGTGGCACATAATTGCTGGTCAGTTTCCCAAAGCCAAATCCACACCTTAACGAGAAGTGAAACGTAAAGAAATTATTCTAGATTAGTGGTTGCAGATAACATCTTCCGACATCGCTTGCTGCATTCATGCGCAGAGAAAAAAATCTAAAAATTATTGTACATTAGAAGAAAAAAAACTTTTCTTAAACAAAGGCAGTGTAATTTGTGAATTAAATAATTTTCGCCTCAGTCCGGGTGGCGGAGAACGAATCCCAGTTGCCTCCGCGTCTGAGACCATCAATCCGCGCATCTTATCACGTGGCTTGTTGAGCGCGTCGCCACGGAGACATAGCGTGTGTGGAGGCTTCAAGCCATCCACTGTGGCAACCATGCTCAACTCACCACGCGCCCCACCGAGAACGAACCACATTATAGCGACCACGAGGAGGTTACCCCATGTGACTCTACCCTCCCTAGCAACCGGGCCAATTTTGGTTGCTTAGGAGACCTGGCTGGAGTCACTCAGCACACCCTGTGATTCGAGTTAGTGAGCTAGCGAACTCCAGGGTGGTAGCCAGCGTATTTTACCACTGAGCTACCCAGGCCCCCCAATCATTTGATCATTTAATAAATGTCAGCCTATAGTCTATATTTCACCCAGAGGGGCACCTCAGCCCATGTGGCAAAGGGGCAGTTGCTTGGGCCACTGTAGCTACCCCCCTGTGTACATGCTTGGAACCAAGTATACTACAGAGAATTGCATGTCGGAGCGGGATTTGAGCGAATGTTTTTTTTTACCAGTGAGCGTGAGCGGTACTTGAGCAGATAGTCCGCTTGGGCCTTTATTCTGTACATATATTAAACACGTTTGACATGCTTCTTCATTGGCTTTCACATTTAATATTAACCGACACTGGACCAAAACCTTATTGCAATAAGACAGCACATCGTTCAATATGAGAAGTTAATGAGAGGAATTCATGAAACAAATCTTTATATACTGTAGGTATACTGTAAATTCGCACAAGGAAATCAATGGAGGTATAAATAATTCCCATCAGCCCCTCAAATCATTATTTATCCTGCTGTAGTTTTCAGTGTCTAAATAAACATAATGAATATTTTCCTGATGATCTAAATGTGTTTGTGATATTGTAATAAAACTGATGTGACTTACAGCTGGATGATCTTTACCCAGCGTCTTTTCTCTGATAGAGAGCGCGTCATTCAACAGATGTGCAGCTTCTTTATACTTATTCTGATCCCTGAGACACACACACACACACACACACACACACACACACACACACACACACACACACACACACACACAGAGAGTTAGAGATTTATCACATGTAATCAGATGGAGGTTCTGGTTCTAAAGTCAAAGGTGTTGTCAGTTCATTCCACCCAAAACACTGTAAGTCAGTAAAGTCATATTTGTCAGACCATGACTGACATGAAAGCCAGTTAAACACATCCTGAACATCTCTACACAAACTCTTCAGACTGTGATGACACCTGTCACTCACCTGTACACGAGTGCCAGGATGTTGAGCATGGTGGCCACGTCTGGATGGTCGTGTCCGGAGGTTTTCTCCAGGTCTTCCAGAGCTTGTTTACAGAGCGGCACGGCCACCTCGTAGCGGCCTTGAGACGCGTACTGGATCACCAGGTTATGAAGCGTTCTGAGGCGCGCCGGGATCTCGTACCCGCCCTGCGCTGCCGCCACAGCCGCACTGTTGTGCTGGTGCTGCACTGCAGAGGTCAAAGGTCACAGGAGTTTTTATAATGACATGACCTCTGATTTCAGAAGCAGTAACAGAATGAAAACAATCATGTGATCTAGAAATGATATTCAAGTGTAATGTTTAGAAGAACGCAAACATGATCCAAATTATCATGATCCATGTCACGATTAAATACACTGCAATGCATTTCAATAACATAACTGGATCATGATTTTGACTTCTCAAATTGTGAAATAATGTTACTGTTTAACTAAGAAGATGACAAAAAAAATATTGCAGAGATCCATTGCAGAGTTTGTACTAATTTAGATGAGTTAAAGGGATAGTTCACCCGTCATTGTTTACTCACCCCTGTGTTGTTATAACCCCATATGACTTTACTTATTTTTCTGAACACAAAGGGAGAAATTGTGAATAAATGTTGTGCTCAGTGATGTCATACAATGGCAGTTTATGGTGACCACTTCTTCAAGCTTCAAAAGAACACAAAAGTATAATTCAGAAGTCTAATAAATTATTCATGAGACTCATGATTGTTATGAAAGTATACGATAAGATTTGGTGAGAAACAAATTGAAATCTAATGTATTATTTAGTGAAAATGTTCACTGATGTTGATCTCCTGAGTGTGTTCATGATAGGACACAAGAGCAACAGTTCACGCAGCCCCCTCGTGACATTGGGGCGTTCAAGCGAAAACTTGTTTTGTTTATCTAAAAACAGCAATAGTGACAACAGAACACAGCTGCACACAAAACAGAAAACAGAACATACTAAACATGTCTGAAGAGTTTGTAGTTGAAGAATTGATGCATTTCTATGCCCAGCCTTATTTTTTGAAAGTTTTTGGACCGGTGCCAGTTCACAGTGGACGGAGTTACCCGCGCAATGGCAAAAATAGAAAACAAGTGATCAATAGAACGTACTGTCGCTCGTCATTGCTGGTTAGGACAAAAACTCTGTTTGACATAGAAAATATATATTTTATCGTGTGTCGTTGCCGACATGTTAGGACACGGTGTGACTGTGGCTGCCTGTAGCCTCCTCTATGTTTCTGTTTGATTTCCGAGTACTCTGTTAAAAAAAATAAGGCTGGGCATAGAAATGCATCAATTCTTCAACTACAAACTCTTCAGACATGTTTAGTAAGTTCTGAACTCTGTTTTGTGTGAAGTTGTGTTCTGTTGTCACTATCACTGTGGAGGACCTGTTTTTAGATAAACATAACGAGTTTTCGCTTGAACGCCCCAATGTCACGAGGGGGCTGCGTGAACTGTTGCTCTCGTGCCCTATCATGAACACACACAGGAGATCAACGGTCAGTGAACATTTTCACTAAATAATACATTAGATTTCAGTTTGTTTCTCACCAAATCTTATCGTATGCTTTCATAACAATCATGAGTCTCATGGAATAATTTATTAGACTTCTGAATTATACTTTTGTGTTCTTTTGAAGCTTGAAGAGGTGGTCACCATAAACTGCCATTGTATGACATCACTGAGCACAACATTTATTCACAATTTCTCCCTTTGTGTTCAGAAAACGAAAGAAAGTCATATAGGGTTATAACAACACAGGGGTGAGTAAACAATGACTGAATTTACATTTTTGGGTGAACTATTAATTAAAAAAAATTAAAAATACACACAAAAATGAAGATACAAATATCTGAAGTATTGATGCAACATCGTGAGAAATTAGTGTGGTGCACTGATATATGACTGTATCAGCACAACCAGGTAAATAATGTGTACATGTGACAGACGAACATGTGTTCATGCAGATCCAGAAAATAAAACGTGATGTTTACATACTGCCTTGAGTGTGTTCCTCATCATCATTAGGAAACAGATCATCCAGAGAGTCTTTAGGAGCTTCACCCTCTTTCTCCTCCTGCAGATAAGAGACAGACAGGTCAGAGAGAACGACAGGTCAGTTGCGAGACACCTGCAGACAGCAGAACTAAAGGTCTGTCAGTGATGGACTCATCATTATCTTCAGTGTTGTCACAGTGTATTAATGTCTCATTTCTGCACTAATGTGTTAGTGATGTAATAAATGGTCCTTATAAATAACCTTTAAATTCATCCGGACACGTCTCTTCAAACAAACCGAAGTTTCCACTTATCCCAATAAAACGTCCCAATTATCTTGCTTTTGATTACACATGCTCTTGGAAATCACAAATGAATATATTTTTTAGAGCAAACTTTGACCCTCCATAAATAAATCAGAGAGATGAAGTGTTTGATCTCACCGATGGCGACACGTCCTCGTCGTATTTCTTGAGTTGATTCATGAACTCCAGATGTTTCTTCTCCTCCTCGAGTTGAGCCACGTTCTGTTCGCTCTTCTGCAGCTTCTGCTGTGTGTTGGCCAGTTCATCTCGCAGCCACTGATTCTCCTGACAGAGTCTCCTCACCTGAGCACGTAACTTCTGTTTCTCTGACTCTACGGTGTTCAGATGATTCGACAGAGACATCATCACCTGCGCACAAACACAGATATCACATGACTGCATGACTGACGTGTGTTCGCTTCATTCTATCTTTAGTTTTAGCCAAAATAATCATCATTATGTATATTTGCTCCATCTTTAACCTCTTCAACTCAGTCATTTTTTACACTCAAATTTAAAAGCTCACCATTCACACATACTGTGCAGTGACTGCCAAAAATTGGTCTAATTTTTTCCCGAATTATTTTAAAGAATTTTTTCATGATTTGTCTATTTAAGTTCTCTTTTAGAGACTTTTATATTCATATTTCTACCACATAACCACTAGGTGGCGCTTATTTGCGACGCAGATGTTTTAAAGCCTTATTTTGTTATTTTAAGTAACATAAATGCAGAAGTGATGGTTATAAAATGTCAGATTCTAAGCTTTGAAACGATACCACATATGCCTGACTTATGTATGTATATGGGAACTTGAGCATTTTAATCGTAATCTTTTTTCACGATATAGCGCCCCCTTTTGGCAGGTCCATCGAGTTGAAGAGGTTAAAGACCTCATGAAATGGTTTGAAAAGCTCAAATCTCTTCTACTGCATTGACATATTTGCTATTGATAGCAATATTTGAAAGCAACTATTGAAATTGATGTTTGGGCTTTTTTTGTTTAAATATCCAGATGTGAACTATGATTTGCTATGTGCTAGTCAGTGGAAGGTGATTAGTTATCAACAGATATGATATGGGTTTTTAATGGCCTATGCTGATATCTAGAGAGCAGGGAGGCCAATAGGCCAAAACAATGCTGATAATTATAATCACAAAATTTCATTTGATAGTAAATGCATACATTAAATTGTAAAAAAAAAAATAAATAATTAATTTTACATTTAATTTAACCTTATATTTACTCAACTTCCCTCAAAACTGTATTATAGAAATTTAATATATTAAAAATATATATATATTTATTTTTTAAATTTACATGTTAAATCTTCTCCTGGTTGTTTAGTCATCTAGGGCTGGGAAAAATTACTCCAAAAATTATATCTTTATATTTTTCCGCCTATGGACGATGTTCAAAATCGTTAATGGCTCTAAACTGACTTAAAAGATTTTTTTTATTTGTATTTTATTTTTTATTCAGAGGAACCATCATTTCCACCAAACTAAAATACTAAAACTAAAATAAATAAATAAAGCAAAAATCTAGTTTAAAATAATGAGGTCATGTTTTCCAAATTATTTCAACAAAAAAACACAAGGGAAACTATTTAATCATTATTTACCAAGTAAGCTCACTTTTATAATATTGTGACATTCTTATTCTAGAGAGCATTTTATTGGACAAAATTTGCATTCGCCGGTCCCTTAAAGAGACAGACTGAGAGTTTACAATGTGTATATCTGCTAATGTTTGTCAACTTTTAAAAGTGCATTAGTATATACTGTACTGTATGGCCTCAAAGCCAACAGACATGAACAAGAAGCCAAAATTTTGATTTCATGGGGTCTTAAAGAGTGAGCAAATCGTTCTCTCGGTTCATGACCTCTGACCCTGACGTCTCACATGAGCCTCGCCAAGTCCCAGCTCGATCATCTCCACAGACTTGCGGAGCAGGTTGGATTTCTCGTGCACCACGTTGGCCTCCTCATCTTTCTTCAGGCACTTGATGGTCTCGAGGAGGCTGTGCAGGATGGAGTTGTGCTCATTCTTCAGCGCCTCCAGACCCTGAATCACCAGCTTAGTGTTGGAGATGATCTCCTCCTGAGATAACTTCTCCAGCTTCTCATCACGAGGGTACACCATCGTGGACATGATCTAACGGAGGAGCAGCCTGACCAGAGAGAGAAGATGCAGATGTGTATTAGTCACAGAAAACAAATATGCATGGACATATCTGTCTATGTTCTTCATCGTACAGCACACACACTGGTGTGATGCGTGGAATCTGAGCTGACGGTGACACGGCGGTTTAGATACAGGAAACATTAATTGATGACATCAATAGCTGTATGACACGTATGATAATGAGCTTCTGATATGTCATGCCAAATGTATAATGATAGATCATGATTAATTATGTGTTAACAGCTTCAGACAGGGTAAGCATTAATCACTGGACTGTTGATGACCGATGGGTATCTTAGTATCAGACAGTATGCTCACAGGTCTTCTATTAATTAATATTATATCATGAAATGTCATGTGGTGTAACCATTAAGTAAAAGGTATTAAAATGCTTTCCTTCCACCTTGAATACATGAGAGTGAGCACAAATGTACCGTACAATTTAAACATACACACTGATATTAGGTCTGTCAGAGGCGTATGTGAACGTCCAACAGTAATGAAGAGTGATCTGCTGTACGGATGAACTGATGCCAGCTGATGCCATCTGCTTTGGACACCCTGTCTCTCTCTCTTTATGACATCAACACACCCACCGCTCACTATATAAGAACGCTGTACACCACAGATCCACATACATTATCTGCATGCTGTTATCCTGCGTTTTCACGTAGATGTGTGAGAGACACGGCAAGAGCAAAGGAAACTAAGGGTACGTTTACACGACAACGATGTACTAAAAACAGAAACGTTTTTCCTTTGCGTTTTTTTGAAAAGTTTCGCGTACAGACGACAATGTTGTCAAAACGATCCCCGTTCACACGGATCTGCGAAAACGACTAAAAACGCTGTATTATGCACGCCAGTCCAGTAGTTGGCGATGTCACTTTGTAAAGAAACACTACGCGCCTGCGCATATAAGCATTCTTCCACAGAGCGGTGAATACAAACAAAGAAGATGGCGAAAGCATCGAGCACTTTTGTCTGGACGGACGATGAGGTTGCTTTATTACTACAATTACTTTGCTGAGGAAGCGTCAATAAACTCAAAATCTTGAGCAGCACAAACACAGTCCTGTAGTCTGCCATTGTAGTTTTGAATGTCTCGCGTGTTGTTTTGAAGTACTCGCGCGCATGCCTATAAACTGAACATGAAATACGCGTGTGCGTGACGCCATTATTTTCACAAATTCGCGTTTTTGTAAATTACACGGTGACGATAACCGTATCGTTTTCAAAAACGTGCACTTTGAAACCCGTTTTCAAAAGTTTGTGTTTTCAGGCCACAAAACGCCGTTGTCGTGTAAACGAACACCCAAAACGCATAAAAAGTTTCAGTTTTTAGTTGAAAACATTGTCGTGTAAACGAACAGCCAAAACACAAAGTTTTCTGTTTTTAGTTGAAAACATTGTCGTGTAAACGAACAGCCAAAACACATAAAAAGTTTTCTGTTTTTAGTTGAAAACATTGTCGTGTAAACGAACAGCCAAAACACATAAAAAGTTTTCTGTTTTTAGTTGAAAACCTTGTCGTGTAAACGAACAGCCAAAACACATAAAAAGTTTTCTGTTTTTAGTTGAAAACATTGTCGTGTAAACGAACAGCCAAAACACATAAAAAGATTTCTGTTTTTAGTTGAAAACATTGTCGTGTAAACGAACAGCCAAAACACATAAGGTTTCTGTTTTTAGTTGAAAACATTGTCGTGTAAACGAACAGCCAAAACACATAAGGTTTCTGTTTTTAGTTGAAAACATTGTCGTGTAAACGAACAGCCAAAACGCATAAAGCTTTCTGTTTTTAGTTGAAAACATTGTCGTGTAAACGAACAGCCAAAACACATAAGGTTTCTGTTTTTAGTTGAAAACATTGTCATGTAAATGAACAGCCAACACATAAAAAGTTTTCTGTTTTTAGTTGAAAACATTGTCGTGTAAATGAACAGCCAAAACACATAAAAAGTTTTCTGTTTTTAGTTGAAAACATTGTCGTGTAAACGAACAGCCAAAACACACAAAGTTTTCTGTTTTTAGTTGAAAACATTGTCGTGTAAACGAACAGCCAAAACACATAAGGTTTCTGTTTTTAGTTGAAAACATTGTCGTGTAAACGAACAGCCAAAACGCATAAAGCTTTCTGTTTTTAGTTGAAAACATTGTCGTGTAAACGAACAGCCAAAACACATAAGGTTTCTGTTTTTAGTTGAAAACGTTGTCGCGTAAACAAACAGCCAAAACGCATAAAGCTTTCTGTTTTTAGTTGAAAACATTGTCGTGTAAACGAACAGCCAAAACACATAAGGTTTCTGTTTTTAGTTGAAAACATTGTCGTGTAAATGAACAGCCAACACATAAAAAGTTTTCTGTTTTTAGTTGAAAACATTGTCGTGTAAATGAACAGCCAAAACACATAAAAAGTTTTCTGTTTTTAGTTGAAAACATTGTCGTGTAAACGAACAGCCAAAACACATAAAGTTTTCTGTTTTTAGTTGAAAACATTGTCGTGTAAACGAACAGCCAAAACACATAAGGTTTCTGTTTTTAGTTGAAAACATTGTCGTGTAAACGAACAGCCAAAACGCATAAAGCTTTCTGTTTTTAGTTGAAAACATTGTCGTGTAAACGAACAGCCAAAACACATAAGGTTTCTGTTTTTAGTTGAAAACATAGTTGTGTAAACGGCCCCTAAATAATGGACTACAGTCACTGCAGCTTGTTAAATATTCACACGTTTGAATTGATTTAGAAACACTCATTACAGGCAATATCATGCCAAAGGAAAACCAAATAAAAGTAGACATGAGCAACACATACAATAACTGTTGCTGCGGCCGAAACTGCATACTGTTGGAGTACTGTATGTAGTTGTTGGCCGGTAAAAAAGTATGTTCTTTAGGTATGCAGGCGAGTATTGTCTCTATCAGCAGTTCTGATCTAAAAGGTCTCAACAGTGACAGCAGATTATCAAGAATCCGATTTACAGCCGTAAAGTCCATTTTACTCTGCGGATGCACACGAACAATCAGTCCAGTGTTGTTATACATCACATCTTACATGGCTTTAAAACATGTTTACAGTGAAATGTGTGATGCTGACAAGGTGCACAGAAACACAAACACAATGTTTCATCCTCACAGTTAAACGCCCTAATGAGTGTGTGATATTGTGTAATAATGAGCAACGGATAGAATGTTTCCGCTCGTAATGCTGATTTCATTTCAACATCACAACACACGATTCACAGACAATCAGGAAGTTCTGAGATAAAACCTCTCTTCAAACCTCACAGTTATGAGAGCTGAACAGACATAAACACACAAACACCCAGAGAGAATTCTGTACTTGAGACATAAAAGGTCATGCTATATTGTGAATATAGTCACAGCTGAAGGGCATTGTTAGGCATGACGCAAAGTGGAGAAACGCCTTCAGCTGTGACTATATTCACAATATAGCACAGCCTAGAGTGCCTTATTGCTTTTATAAAACGGTCACCACATAATACAAATATTAAGGACACAAATGTTCATAAAAATGCAATATTTTGTAAAACATTAAATGCCATCCTTCCGCCAGAAAATATAGTCCCTGGCAGTAAACAGTACTATAGTAACTATATCTGCTTGTCCACTATCGGGCCGAACCGTTCTAATCGCGAAACCGTACCATTCCGTGCCGATCCAGGCCAGTTGGCGCGGTTACAGTTTCTTTTTCCACTGTGGTGTGGTGAAATCAGGAGGATGTACGCCATCTGTGGCGACAGCGTGAGAGGTAAACATTGGAGCGAGTGCGCTACGGAGGATGATCTCATGTTCCAGTTTTTAGGACTGCATTTTCCCCTGGTTTTACTCTGATACATAGAAAAGACACGGGCCATGTCGCAAAAAGGAAAGCGAAGAGAAAAAGGCGAGAGGTTTATCATCATGAGGGCTCATGTATCCCACCGGACATGAACATGCAGAAAGGTCAAATTTCCCAGACTAGCTAAAAACGATATTAACAAAATATTTTATAAGTATTATATGCAAAGAGTATGAGATTGTTTTGATGTATTTTGAGTTTCAGGGCCCGTTTACATGACAACGTTTTCAACTAAAAATGGAAAACATTTTATGCGTTTTGGCTGTTCGATTACACAACAACGGCGTTTTGCGGCCTGAAAACACAAACTTTTGAAAACAGGTTTCAAAGTGCAAGTTTTTGAAAACTATGCCATTATCGTCACCGTGTAAACATACAAAAACACATTTGTGAAAACGATGGCATCATGCGCACACGTATTTCATGTTCAGTTTATAGGCATGCGCGCGAGTACTTCAAAACAACATGCGAGACATTCAAAACTACAATGGCGGACTACAGGACTGTGTTTGTGCTGCTCAAGATTTTGAGTTTATTGACGCTTCTCCAGCAAAGTAATTGTAGTAATAAAGCAACCTCATCGTCCGTCCAGACAAAATTGCTCGATGCTTTCGCCATCTTCATTGTTTGTATTCACCGCTCTGTGGAAGAATGCTTATGTGCGCAGGCGCGTAGTGTTTCTTTACAAAGTGACATCGCCAACTACTGGCCTGGCGTGCATAATACAGTGTTTTTAGTCATTTTCACAGATCCGTGTGAACGGGGATCGTTTTGACAACGTTGTCGTCTGTACGCGAAACTTTCAAAAAAGCAAAGGAAATACTTTTCAGTTTTTAGTAC